>NC_091098.1:8648481-8949315 GCF_024713975.1 Paralichthys olivaceus
CCTGCAACCTACATGAAGGTCCCACATCCATCTAGAATTAAAACCATGATCTAGAAGCTTTAAAATTAAAATTAAACAGTCGAATTGCACCTCTGACACAGGACAAGCTGCAGAAAAACTGGTCACTCATCTCCCTTCAGTTTCTGTGTGACACATTTGATGCGGATATTTTCCCGGAGGTTGCGGAGGCGTGCGCTGCGACTCATGATTTCCTCCACATAGGTTTTGGGGAACCAGCCCCGTTCCCCATCTGACAGTCGGATGCCTTCCACCCAGCCTGGAGAAATACAACATGTCTCAGACATCAAACAAGCCGTTACGTCTTTTTTCTATTCAAGTTCAGACAGTCAGTGAGAATCACAAACTTTTTATGGCCACAAATTACATGGATTCAGATGCAGATTGAAGGTGGAATGCCGTTAATCTAGAATAAGACTTAATCCAAATTCTTACCATCACTTGTAATGGTTTTAGCGTGAAGAATGTCGGCCTTTTCCAGTGTTAACTCATCGTGCTCTTGGGCTTGATAGCTTTTGATGCACTGAACCTGGGATATATCTGAGAGGAAAAGAAAGAAATGATGAATGAAAGCACTATGCAGGCTGGTTCATGAACGTGCAGCTCTCTACTGACCATCGTTTTCATTGGCCTGCTCGATGTCTTCCAAAGGATCAGATGGAAACATTGCTGTGATCCATCTCTGCTTCCCGCTCCTTAGAAGCCACAAAACCAACAAAGCCAGTTAAAGCACCATCTGCTACAGAGTCTAGTTTTTATTAGCTAAGTTATCAATGAAGGGTTGTTACTCACTCAGTGTGGGATTTGAGCAGGATCTGGTGTTTGAGCTGCTGGCCTTCGCACAGCTGCAGGTGGAAGATGAAGCCTGAGATGCCCTGCAGCTTCTGACTGAGATCCTTCACTTTCAACTCTCCTATCTTGGCATGTACAAACACCATGAACTTCCAGGTACTGCAGGAAGATTGTTTCCAGCGTTAGAATAGAGCCATTGTGTTGCTTTGAGCCCATTTAATTTCATGTATCCAGTCTAGAAATGGTCCAACAAATCTCCCCATTGAACCACAAATGAGTTTTTTTACAATTTGGTTTTTGCATGGATTAAACAAATGAGATCTAAAGGTGTTTGTCCATGCTTCCAGTCTTATGCAAAGCTAACAGGTTGTGAGTTACAGCCCCACAGTCAGCAATTAGTTAGTTACAATCATGAGTATGGTATCAGTCTTCTCATCAAACTGTCAGAAAAAGTTTATGTAAAACAACTTTTTCTGAATAACAATTTTGTGTGAGCAGAATAATGATTTACGATGTTCAAATACACATTGTAAAGTGGTAAGAGCTAATGCAAGGCTTCAGTAGTCTAATGTACCAAAAACAAGTGTATGTTTAGGCTCATGGTTGGAAGTCAGGCACACCTTCAGGTTATGTTAGTTACAGTTGATCAATGGTAATTTGGTGTTTTCTATAAACTTATTCTAAACTTGACACTTTTGTTACCAGTTGAACAACCATGAAGTATGTTATGTGATCATTGCATTAAATAGACCTGACAAAATCAAACCTATCATGTAACTGAGACTACATGTACTCTATGCTCCATGTTACTTTGTTGAATGTCTATCGACTGAACATCACTTACTCCTTCCTCCTGGACAGCAGGAGACAGTCGTTGAACAGGTGGAGGTACACAGGCTTGGTGGGTAACTTCAGCTTGGATCCAGAAATACTCATTGTCTGCGTGTCCACCTCCAGGAGTTCACCATGTTTCACCAGCCAGCGAGACTGAGAGATCAGAGGAAAGATCTACAAAGAAAAGAAATAAGCTGTTGAACAATAAACACAGTGCAATAAGATGGTACATGTGGCATATTAGGGCCTGGGTAGACTCAATATACCACGGATGTATTGTTAGCTACTTTTCAATTGAATTGAATGATGATAAAATACTTTTAATTCTCACCCAAATCATATTATCATTAGTATCCAGACTTTGAATAGACACAATACAGATTTTCTGAAGGAGGAAGCAGCTTTTGAGCTTTCGCAACCAAGGTTTGACTGGTGAGGCCAGTATGATTTTTTTTGCCACAGGTTTATATTTTTCTAATATCACCACACATTAATTGTTGATAGGGTGAATCATTCATGCTATTCTTGCCATCACAGCTCAATTAGTGAGTAATGTCAATAACAAAAATCCAATTTTTCCCCCCATAATATTATGAAAAATGTATAGATTCTTACTTTTTCTCAGAATATTAACCTCTCTCCTATTGCCCCACAAGTTTTTTAAAAACCTATAATGTTCACATTCTTCACCATCCAGACTTTAGATCAATACACAAAGACTTCCGTCACCTTTCCCTCAAAATTAATTTTCTTATTGAGATGAATCAGTTCCTCCATCCTCTTCATCGACTGCACGCTGGAGTTACATTCTTTGATGATCTAAGAAGACACACACCAACACAGTCATTACTGTTGTGCCTCACCAGCCATAATACTGGAGCTCATCCAACTGACTATTAGGGATGATAATCACCACCTTTTTCAGCTCATTGAAAGCTTTCGTGGCAGTGTCCTCATCTCGGGAGCCCGGTGTTGTCCTCTTTAAGATATTCTGAAAAATAAAAAAATATATTTTGGAGATAAGCCAAGGACTAAAAAAATGCTCTTGTCATGTTCTGTTGGCGAAAAAAACCTGCCGGGGCAAATTACCTGGCCAGTCTCAATATTACCCCATTTACAGTTTCTCATAATTGGGTTTCAAGTGTGAACATGAATCCTGCAGTGAACATTTAATCATGTACCTCCACCAGCATTTTAAGCCGTGTGATCCTCTGAAATGGGAGGATTAGAAAAGAGGTCAGGGGAAGTCTTTGGCAGATGGGGTCCTCCTCCAAACGAGCCAGGATGCCGGGGAAGCGAGGGTTGTCGTGCCTGAGATGACAGGACGAGCACATTTAGAGAAATACTTAAATGACTTTTTGAGAAACTCTGAAAATTCCAGTACCTTGTTTACCTTGACAAAAAAATTCTTAAGCATGCTGAAAACGAATCATGTGCAAGTTAAGTCATGCAGGTGTAAAACAACACGCTCAGAGGAAATTTTGGACGTACTGCATGACACGATTTTCTGCACTACAGCCATAATTGTGTGCACAGAGAGAGAGAGAGAGAGAGAGAGACTGCAAACATTTACATTTAAGTTCAAGTTTCGTTTCCAAATCAGGCTATGTTTTTATTATACATACAATGGAAGCAGTTACTCACAGCAAACGCTGGTATGTCTGTTCTTGGTAGGCCTGGTTGGTTACATAAGGTAAATAAACCCTTCGCAGAGCCGGGCAGTGATCCAGGACAATGTCGCACACATCAAAACGCAGAATGTCCAGCTCCAGTCTGTGCTCCAGGTGCTGAAGGAACCTGCAAACAATGAGTGAGCAGAAAATACAGTCAATGAGGGAACAAAACCTGGTCACTGAGATGTTGAAACAAAGACCTGAGAGGTATCAGTAATTTACTTCACCTCTCACTGACATCTTTGACCTCAGGCAGCTTGGAGAAGAGCCACTGCCTATCCTGAGCTCCAAGACACTCTGCGAGCTCCTGCGACAGCATGAAGTGGTCCACAGCGATGGTTAAGCTGCGGATGTACGATGCTTCAGAGGTCACCAGCTCAAACTTTGCCTGAGTGGAGGAGGACACAGGATATCAGCCTGCCATACAGTGCATGAACAGATGCAGCAGTTCAAATGCAAAAAACAAATGAAAATCCAAATGTAAATCCAATCATAAGAGGTGAAATGTCTTAACTCACCTCCTGTAACTTCCTCTCTTCATTGCTGAAATTGTCAAGCTGACCACTGGTTCGTACATCAGGTATATCCTGCCACAGTGCAAAAGCAGAACCTCGTGAGGAGCGGAACGAGCTGGATGGAGACAGGTTGGATGGAGACGGGGTCCCGTCAGACCCCTCGTCCCTGAGCCCCTCGTCCTCTATGCCTGGCTCCTTCCCCTGTTGCCTCTGAATCTCTCTGTTGATGGCGACGTCACTGTATTCCTGGTACAGAATTGCTGCAGGAGGAAGCAGGAATCAAATAAATACTAATACTGGTTGTGGAAAATATGGTTCTGTGAAAATATCTAGATAGACAGTTTAAATAGATGCAATACAAACAGTTTGGAAAAAAATATTTCTTTTAAGCAAACTTACAGCTCGGTAAAAACCTTGACAGCCGATTTGAATTAGCAACAGTTGGAAGTGCCAAGTCGTCTTCAATGGATTTCTTTCGCATTCTGTGAAGAAAATGTAGAATGACATTGATCTTTGATTTTTGCCCGTTTTGTGTCAAAACAACTGAAGTCTGTATTTACCCAAGTCTTGTGCTCCATCTATGTAAAGGCATCCCATTGTCACTGCTGGGCAGAGGAGGTGCCGGTCCTACAGGACTGTGGGGGGCGCTGTTACTAGAGCCTCCTGAGCTGCGGTGCCTGGAGTTGGACTTATCTGGAGAAGATAAGAAGCAGGACTTGAAGATGAGGTCAAGGGATGAAGCAAGACACCTCGGCCAAATTCCATTTCACCCTCATTTATTAAATGGTCATGAGGCCCTGTACTGTAATAACCTCAGATTCTTTTTATAATAAAGTCGAGCTGCAGCTATATATTTATATACTGCATTTTTAGCTTTTTACAATCAAATGGCCACAATCAGACTTTTTTGCCAAGTCTTTTCTACTGAGTAATTATATATATTATATTTTATGTTGTGGTTGATGTAACTGATTCCCTTGTTCATTACTGGCCATTAAAATATCCCTTCTTATATGATTCTGATGGAGGGGATGGCCAAAGAAAAGTGATTTCTGTGTGTGTGTTTATCTGAAGTTAAAATGAGATGTTGTTGGATATGTTGCAAAATTATAGTCAAAAAAATAAATATTTCCAATGAATTTAATATAGACTGTATGTAAAGATTAGTGGCATGACTGCTCCCCAAATTGAAGCCAAAGTATCTCACTTGCCTCCTGGTGGCTGGCTGCAGTATAGTAAGTCATAAATCCCATCTCCTTCATGTTAGTGGATGGGACCCTATGATGAAATGACATTAGATCTGTCGTCTACTCACAGTCAGGGTTGGGACTGAGGCTGTTGGAGCTCTGTCTGTCCCTGGAGGCTACCCGTGCTGACAGAGACTTCCCCAGCTTCAGGGTGAAGGAGTTCTTCCTCTGAGACAGCTGAAGTCTAGATATGAGTTCTGAGGCTGAGAAGCGCCGCCGCTCTTGGTCACTATGACGACTGCGTGACAAAATGCTCCCCCCCGTGGCACTGGACGTCTCTACACTCCCGCTATCTTCCCTCATCCCCAGTATCGAGTCCTCTATTATCTGCAGTGGTTCTGTGGGTAGATTAAAAATGTCATCTTGACTGAGGTCTTGGAGATCTGTAGCACCGTCTGTGGATGAGGGACTTGACATAGCCTCCAGGGAGGATAATCCACTGAGGTCCTCCTCCAGAAAAGATGCAAAAGGTCCAGGGAAGATATAGTCCAGGATCGGGCTGCTGAGAGACTCATCGCTCAGGCTATCTGGAGAATAAACCTGCATCTTTCGCCCTGAAAACAAGAAAAAAACTTAGATCAAGTTTATAAAGCATTTTTAAATTGTAATTTGTTGCGTCAATCTTGTCAATAATGAAATGAGGTGTGCACTCACGTATAGACTTTTCTTTCACTGAACCTTGTGATGTTCTCCTCTGTAGCTGGCAGGAGTTTGGGCTCTGACACCCTGGACCTTCAGGTGAGGACGGTGAACAGGGTAACTGAGATTCCCACGGGTCAGTGTTTGTGTACAGAGAGGACAGAGGGAACGACAAAGGGAGGCTAAGAGCTGCATATGGAGGACGACATACTGTTGTGAGAGTTTGTGGCTTTTCAGTTTGCTCAGGTTCATCATCGCCCGCAGGTGTATGAGAGCTCAAATACGAAGTTGTTTCATGTTCATTGTCTGTCCTGTGGCAGCTGTTCTTCATGTCATTCAGCTCATTTAGCGTGTGTCTGTAACCATTCAATGGCAGAGTGTGTGTTATGCATTGTGCATCTGGAATGACGGTCTGCCTTGGGGAGCTGAGGCCGTTTAGTTTCGGAGTCACTGGTGGTTGTAGCTCAATAAAAGCCAATGTTTCCTCCTGGCACACTGCAACATGCTTGTGGTGGCACGGGTGGAGAAGAGGCCTGTCCTCCTGGATCTCGCTCAGAGCCTGGGACTCTCCTGAGCCAGGGATCCACATGCTGGGGCTCTCTCCCCCACAACGAAAAGCATGTAGGTGAGGTTGGAAATCAGGAAAAGGTGAGAATCCATACCCAGGGAGCATGGCTGAACGAAAACATGGGAGCTGCAGAAGGAGAGTGGGACGAGAAAATTGATTTTTACTGTGACGTTTACACACCAAGATCCAATCAAAGAGAAAAAACTATCCTATGCAATACACACTTAACAGTGATAAAGTTGGTTGTGTCACCTCAGGACACAACTAGAAGTGTGGACCCAAACCTAAGAAGAGGTTTGGGTTTATATAGACAGTTTGAATACAAATATAGTTTGGTCCCTCCTCCAAACAGGGAACTTGGATTATTAACAGACATATTATACTCAAATTAAGGTTCATCATTTTTAAAAGGGTTTTACATCACTGTCCTCATGCTGTCCAGTATTGCAGCCTCTCTTTTCAGCCTCTGTCAGAAACACTTGGTTTTAGCTCCTGTCCCTTTCGTCACTTCACTTTTCCGTCAAATGCTTCCAGTGTGTGTTGGAAAGGTCGGCCTCCACTCTTGCTTTATCTGTCTCTGATAGGGAGCGTGCCAGTCTGGCTGCATTATCCAAATGTGATGTTGCGTGACAGCACAATGTTACGTAACGTCATGATTCCCTGAAAGTATCAAACAGACTTCTTACGAGGTGTTTCAGTAGTTTCACAGTTTTCTTTCAGGGAGAAAAGCTCCCTTTAAAAGACTTTAGACTTTTTAACTTTGCAGACTTTTACCATATACAATAAAGTATAACATGTCTCCTTTAATATAATTAAGATGAACTACAAATACATATTATGCGTTATTTTTGGTGATTGTTTGGTGGTCTTTCTATCATGTCATGTGGATGTCTAAAAAAAATGACATGATTCTAATGTCTAGGGACAAACTGGGGCAAACTGGAATGTTTCCACAAGAAACAAATTGTTGCCTTAGTTTAAACCAGTACAGCAGCAAACCACTTATCCTGCAATCAGGTAGGGTTGACTGGACACAACTCACTGGTAGCTACTTAGCTGCGACTCGCCAGAGATTCCTCAAACTCAACTGAGTGTTACACAGTATATTCGGTTATAATGAACAGTAATGAAACTTATGTAAGTTTAATAAACTAGACAGTCTGTATATGTTCAGTCAACAGGGTCGTATAGGGTGACTTTCTAAAAAGGATTCTGCACATTTTTGCGATTCATATATCAAGATAAACACACACACATGCACACACCCACCCACCCACATACACACACACACACACATGCACACACACACACACTGAGCAGACACCCTCAAACTATTGACACGTGCAGGATGTTTCCTAGTCTGACCCAGTCCTCACATACACACGCACACTCACACAATCTCACACACTTAAGTCTAGAGTAGTGTGTCTCCTGAGCTGTGTCTTCCTGCTCTAATTAAAGACCTCTCTACACACGGCATCCAACCCCTGTACTTAACATCATCTTTCTGTCACACACACACACACACACACACACACACACACACACAAAAACACACACACAAACCAGCTCCAGACGGGATACCACAACAGATGCACAGACAGAGGAAGACAGCACATCCTCAGCACTCTCACCTTTCACCTCTCCTATACTCACCAGTCACCATGGTTGTTGATCTACCTTTCCTTTCCACTCACGATAGCGAGCAGGCACCTTTTCTGATTGAATATTTACAGGGAGCGTGTGTTAAAACCCAGCAGTGGGTCATAAACTTGGGCCTCCTGACAGGCTGTTTAAACACAGACCCGAGGAGCTCAGAGTCTTCTTCCTGAGCAGGTAATCCTCAACTTCTGCCTTAAACACCAGGTAAAATGAATAGTACACACACACACACACACACACGTGCGCATACACACACATGCGCATACACATAAAGAAGTACAGAGTTTGCCTCAAGTCTTTTTGTAACATTTCTCAACAGTCAAGGTCCAAATTTCCTTTCAAATAAATGTAGATAGCAGCACCTATTAACAAAAATAATTTACTGTTGACCATTCTCATTTTTGGAAATAAAAAAGTATACATTGATATTTCAGTTCCAGCAGCTGAGACATTTAGTATTTGTCGTTGGAATTAAGAAAAGTATTTTTGCACATAGCTAAGGGAAAAAAAAAACCAAGTGTCAGAGCTGATTTCCTGTGTGTGGTTATTGTAGAAGATGTGAAAAACCAACAGACACATTCGAATGTACATCTCAAAATATCAGCTACCTCAAAGTGAGTCATTCACTCCACCATGTCAAGTCTGTTGTATTTCATACATTTTTTATCAAATTAGTTTGTGCAATTAGTTGCCTTGTACCAAAAGTTGCCTCTTAACATTCTACTGGCAATTTTCTGTGAAATCCCCTGCAGCTTTATTATATTCAATGAAGGAGGCACATAGACCGTATATAAAGATGGACAACACAACAGCTCCCAAAAAGGTGAAGCCAAATTGTCTTCATCACCACCTGGTGGCTGGCTGCAGTACAAGTTACTGGGGAGACCGAGAGTATGTGCAATTTCAATTCCTCAATATGTCTGTGTATGTATTGCAGAAATTGACAATAAAAGCTGACTTTGACTTTGACTCTGAAGTCATAAACCCTGCCTCCTAAAAATTAGTTGTGGGAAATGGACCAAATTAAAAAGTCAAAGTACACGTTAAACACATTTTCCCAAAGATGTTTTTAGTGTTTGTTCAAGTTTTCATTTTTCAGATATGTTTGGGTTTAGATTGTTATTTTATGTTATAAAAACGTGGTGAAATGTGAAAGTGTAGCTGCTCTATAATAACACTGCCGAAACACTGTAGAGTTTCTATGCTACTGTGTTGAGTTTCTTTACAAATTCAGAACAATGGAAAACTCATGTTTGAGTAGATGGTCCGGGAATGCAATGTTATGATGAATTGGATTAAAGAGTCTGGCTCCAAATGTGCAAGATGGCAGTGTTAGAATCTGAGCTATTTTAACTTTATTTCTGTGATAGTGGGAGAAAGTGGAGACCCGTCGTCAATCTTTGCGTACTGTCTATGTGAGCTACGTTAGTTTAGTCACATTAACTGGCAAATGTAGATTACTGTGACCCAGTGCACAATCTTAACAGGAAACTAGCTTTCAGTTTTTCAGTAGCAACAGTTTAACCTCATGCGAGTTACATTGAGTAACTTTTCTGGAACTTACTTTGTCTTTCTCAACTCAAGTTTCGAGGTCTGTCTGTGCAAATTTCAACTTTCTCTCTGAAAATGATGTGTGAAGAAATTTGTGTTTTCCAAAGTCATATCATATTTTGTAAGATGTTGACAAGGCAGCCGCGCTTGTTTACCTCCTTCTTTGTCTCCCCTCGCTCTCATTGTGTGGTGCTTTGTGAGAGAAAACTACCTACCAACTCTACAATTACAAATTGTGGTTTTAGCCAGTTACTCTGACATTTCTAAGCCTTTTGTCATTGTTCCATTGTAAACATTCTCTCAAAACACAGATTTACTACACTAGTGTGCAATTTGCGGCCACAGTGAGAATTAATTATTAACACCTTTCCTTTATTAGTACATACACACACACACACACACACACACACACACACACACACACACACACACACACACACACACACACACACACACACAGCCTCATGGTCATGGATAATCCTAAAATAGTTTACCATTCAATTGATAATATAAATAATTGTAGTATCACATTAAATTGTATTAATCTTGTAATTAACGCCAAGTATCAGAGTGTCCCTTGAGCAGATCAAAGCATAAATGAACATGCTTCCTTGAAGTATAACTCTGTTAGTTTGACTGGAGAATCACATTTATCTTCCTTTGTTTGTGACAGCACTGAAAAGCCACACCAGTTCTTGTGGTAACTGTGGGCTGATGAGTCAGTCCTACCGCTATGTTTGTGTTGTAAAAACACACACATACAAATGTTTGCATCTATACATGTATACACACACAAACACACAAACACACAAACACACACACACACACAGCAGTGCAGGCACAAATGGATACCTGTTCCTTGCTGCAGACAAAGGAAGCCTTTATGTGTGAGCCTGGGCCCGGCTGTCCTGAGCACAGGACACCTGAGAGGGTGTGGGAACTGCTTATACTGATCCACCCATATAGTGCAGCCACTGAACCTTATAAACACATCCAGACCACAGCTGCATAATGACTCAAGCTTGTTGGTGTCTGGATGTGGTTACATGGTAGTCCTGCTGTAGATGTGCACCATTGTATGAACTTTACTCTGTTCCATCCTCAGTCTGTCATATCGGATCAAATATGAATTACTTCCTTGTTTCCAGAGTATTTGCTGACAAAGTCTTGTGTCTCCTCTTTGAATATTTTTCATAATGACTGAATGTTGACTTGATCCTCCACCGACAGCCAGCTCATCATTAATCAACCTGATCTTAATAGAAAATGTGTTATACCTTCAAGATCCCAGAAAGTGACGATAAGCCCGACCGCCATTTTATCAAAACATGAAAGCATCCGATCACACGTACTACACATTCATCACACTGATACCATTATATCAGGCTATTAAGGTTTCAATTCCAAAGACGTGTAATTTCCCTTGTCATAGCAGGCTGTTATTTATGACTGTTATGGACTTTGCTGTCAGTATTTCCCCCTGTAATTTCACAAGGCTGCTCTAAGACGACATGTCTGCATACAGCAGTTAATGAATGGCACTCTGGCATGACTTTATTGCCAGCAGCCATATGAGAAGCATTTCTTTTAATTGTGACATTCTTCATCTTAAAGGTCTCAGTATAATCCTTTAATGGAGTGTAACACATGAATATGAGCAATAAATCTGCTGCTGATTCAGCTTCATTACAGAGTCAAATGTTGCGTGATCGGTTCATTAAAGTTGGTTTGAAGTTTGTCGTGTGGAGATGAGTGTTGAAACAAATTGATTCAGTGTTGGAGCTGGTTGATCTTTTCTAATGTTAGGGAGTGTGATTTAACGCTGCTTTAATAAAGAGGCAGCATGGAGGATGCTCTATGTTTTACAGAGAGCAGTCAATGCTAATCATTGTAAACCTGTGCGTGTTGATGTATCTGCAACTGATAAAAATTAAGTTTCTATACAAACAAACTGCAACAGCAAATATGAGTATGAAACTTAATTGTGCCTGAATGACATTTTTTATAAACATAATGAGGATATGTTGTTTATATGTGTTGATACTGGACCGGATCAGTAAATATTCAAGACAATGCATTTTTGACAAGTACTTTCCACTGAAATATATAGTCTTGCTCTACATGTGGATACACTTGTACTCACTGCAGCATCATCAAACATTTTTACAGTTATTTCTACTCACTTACTTGGTTAACATGATGAATTTCACTCAGTAGAGTTCATACCTCTAACAAGGCCCAACAGTCCCCTAATAAAAACACATTTTTATTCACTAGATCAAGATTTTTTTTTTATTACACACACTCATTAATATCAGTCCCCTAAACATGCCTGATTTAAAAAAAATCAAGATCTATTTTCTCTTCATTGTGAAATTGTGGAAGGAAGATGTGTAAAAAACTATAAAAACCTGGATCAGTCCTGTAGTTTTTGGGTAATCCTGCTATCAAAAGATCGCACCAACAAACAAATAAACACAGACAAAAGAATAACTTCCTTGGCGGAGGTAGAGATCTGGTTTCACAGTGACTTTAGCCACAATGAGTTTATTTTCATTTAACAAAGCTCTGGATTTTTCCGTAAACTAAGCCGAGTGTTCCTGTTGACTCATTAAACCACAGGTGGGACTGTGGACACCAACCTTAATCTCTAGTGTGACAGTTTTACCTGTTGTTTACCCACATCCACCACAAACATCTCCTCACAATTCAGCCTCTAATAATAAATGTACTGTTTCATTATTCAAAAAATTTCAGTTTCCTACAAAACCTATTTGATGTTAATGCAGTGATGCAGTTAAATTATATACAAATGTCATTTCTATCGGAGAGAGGGTTTTTATCTGAGAGATAAGGAATGAGATTCCTTAGGTTGGAGACAGCAGTCGGCTTTGTTCAGTGTGGCAGACTGTCAGACAACAATGAATCATTCCAACATCCTCGTCAAACATCCTGGACAAGTGCACCTCAAGTCTGCCACTGCCACTTAAACTGAAAAAACAAGAAATCTAGAAATTCCACCTAAACTACAAAACTGTCTTTTAAATTCTTCGTAGTTTACATTACTTTATCCCCTTATATAGTGTCCTACTGCTGATCCCCCCAAGAAAGTACAAACATACTCACTTCTGACCTAGCTACCTTTGCTGAAAGTTTCATGCTGGTTCATTAAATAGTTTAGCCTTGTATAACTTAAGCCTCTTATGACTTCAGTGTTCAGTTTAGGGATCAGTGCCACCTCCTGAGTACAGAAGTCAGACAGAAATGAGATTTGGAGAAACACAGAACAGAAATACAGAATATGAGGAGGTTCATCATAGAATCGTGCTGAGCCATATCCGACTCACAGCAGGAATAACAGTGTTGAGTCGTGCTGTTGCCTGGAAGCTGGGTCGATTACAGCCAAACCATAAGACGTCAAAGGCTGCCACGAACTGGACTAACATTCGCATCTCCTGCAGGTGCTTTTTGAGACGTTGGTCCAGTTTTATGGAAAAAACTGCATCAGCCATGTGTCACTCTGTCCATGCTCAAACACATACTGAAAACATTTGTATCTGCTCAGTTTTATGATTAATTACTGTGTGTGTTTAGTTTCTGTTTATAGCGGGTGCAGGGTTTATTTCCTTGCTTCTTTTGTTGCACCAGTCCCCACAGTTTGCTGATCTTATTCTCGAGGGATGTTTTCCTGGATCAAACTGAGCTTGTGAGATTAAACCTGCAGGCTTTGGCAGGACAGAGATTTCACACCATCCCTTTGTATGAAATAAAAGAATAAATGTTTGAGTTCCTAGACGTGTCCAGTCTTTCTACTTACTTTTCAGCTGCACAAACATGGATGTTGCAGCAAGGCAACCAATAATGCAAAACATTTAAGCTTGAATGTCTAAAAACCCTCTCTGGCGTCCTTAATACAAATCCCATAACATCTTATCAATGTTTTTGTTTTTCAAATACTACAAGGTGCTGTTCCTTCTTGTTCTGTTATAAACACCTATTTCAATCTGCTTTATCTTATCTTGTTTTTACTGTTTTCTAATCTATACAATTTATTTATTTCTGTATCTGTTGTCTATTGCTGTGCGATCTCATAATTTTTTTAGAAGAATGAAATAGAAGATTAATTATAATTAATTAATCAAATTATTTGTTTTTCTGTTGGTTGCTTTTCTCCATTTGTAACTTGTAAAGCACCTTTTAATTGTGTTTTCGAAGGAGCTATACATATAAGTTTTACTATTTATTATTATCATATCATGTAATCACATTTGTGTGGTTTGATTTTGGCTGCAGACCTTTGTTGCATGTCATTCCTCACTCCCTGTTTTAAATCCAGACAAAAAATAGCACCAAATCATAAACTTAAGTGTGTGGCTTATAGGAATCAGTGTATCAATGACATCAGAATTTAGTTTGACCATGAAACTGCAGTTTCAGATTATTTTGTTCTTCTGATAACTGTTCATAGTTTAATGTCTGTTAAAGGGTTATACATGGGGGAATTTCGGAGTAATTTGCACTGTTGAGGTGTGGGTGATCAAAATCTGGATATATATAAATATTCAATAATTTCCCGAATTGGGATCAATAAAGCACATCTATCTAATTTATACTCTATCAAATCCCAGCGATCAGTGAGGAACTTACAATATGACAAAACCTCCTTTAGAAAATGAGAGTGTCTGCTCCTTCCCCCGCACGCTTTCTGCCCATGAGCATGAGTCCGGTGTGTTTGGTCAGACAGACTGGGGTGTCCTGACAGTGTGGTGCGACCAGCTCATGTGTGTGTGCGAGATCGCAGTTTAACTCAGTCACATCAGACCACTAATTGCCAAGCAGGAGACTCAAGTGCCTGCATTGTCTGCCGAGACAAGACGTGACATCATTCAGCGTCACTTTTGTGAAAACCAGCCTCCATGTGCTCTGTGCTGCGAAACCAGTTTTTTTTCCAGTCAATCAAAGTTCAATCAAAGACACAGTCTGTGTTTAATTTATCTGTGTTACAAACTACGTTAACAATCTCTTGTGTTCACTGAGTGATGGAGCATAGTTACAGTATACTCAGTTATTACTGGCTGCCATCAAGCTCAAACAGCTTTAAAGGGTTTTCCATGGAATTATTGTAAAATATCATGTGTTGACATAAAAATGATTAAGGGTAACTTGGTACTTGATGTTTAAATTCAGACGTTCCTGTGCTTCTGTGAGGTTAGCTAGTTTTTTTTTGTAAGTAAATTATGTGGCTTTGATTATTATGAAACTATAAAACTCCACGTCCTACTGCCTACTGTCTGTTGAGCTGTTTGACAATAACATCTGAAAAGCTTCAGAATTCTCCGTGCAGATGCTGATGGCAACTTGAATTTGATCCTGGAAAAAACATTTTAAATGTTCACCTTGTTTCACCTTAAATACCTGGATGGAAATCCAGCAGATATCATCTTGGTATTTTAATGGGCTTCATCTGAGCGCCCCAGATGTCTAGGTGACGATGTCTGCGCGGTGTGAGAATAGTCGAATAAATTCAGGTCAGGGAGTTTCTTGGCATTCGTTCCTCTTCCAGCCTCCACCCACTGAGACAGGTGAGGACCCCAGAGGCTATTTGGGGGAGGGGTTACCCAAATGTTTACACATGGTGTGGGACCTCCTAATCCTCTCCTGCAGCCTCAGGCAACTTACCCACGACCTTCCGAGACACTATGAAGATGCATACTGACAACACGGCTTACGATCATACAAAGCACACACACAAGGCACACCTGATGTGAGTTTGTTTGTGCTAGTGATGCTATGAGCCCTTAACTGAAAGTGACAAGACATAAAGAGCCCCCCCCCCCCCTGGACCTTTTCTCACTCACTGGTATTTCCTCTAAACACACCGTAACACACAAGGAAAAGGGACAAACAGCAGACTCTTATTTAAAAGTCTGAAAAAATGGTGAACATCTCACATGTAAACACCAGGACTTTTTGACCTTTAACCTCCCCTCCCCCTGCTTTACTGCCCCACCATAACAACTGCAGGAGGAGAAGCGGACATGGGAGAGGAGACAAACAGCCACGATAGTACAGACACAAAGGGGCTATTGACGAACTTATGGAAATAACCTGATCTAATTATGGTGCTTTATGATAAGTCACAAAAGCTACCAAGTTGATGAAGGGGCAAGGATCCAACACACAGTAAATCCAGAAAATCCCATAATCAGCAGCTTCTGACAGATGACGGTTGTTCATATGCAACGAGGTTGGAACAAAAGGAGCTCTGATTTAGGATTTCTGCAGGTTCCATGAACATATAAAAGTTAAATCCAACACATATCTAAACCCTGAAGATTTACAGTGTGTTTCTAGAGCAACATGTTCAAAAACAACCACACCTTTTAATTCAACAGGAGACCATTTTATTTTTTCATTTTTCATATACAGCTAAAAGACAATGTCTCCAATATAAGATTTAGCTCTAACATGCAATAGCCAGTGTGTAACTTGTCAAATTGCCTCATCTGATGCACAAATATTCTCAAAATATATTAAAGCTCCTAGAAGGGACCTTTCATTTTCATTGGTTTTGGTGCCTCAGTTGACAAAAGCGGTGTTTCCACTGTCACCTTGGTCCAGACAGCGTGAAAAAAACACACATGTAGCAAGGACACACACCAAGAAAACACGGCCACCCGCAGCTCTTGAGTATTTCATACATTTATACAGGTACTAGAAATCCACACTTCCCCCTCTCTGAGATAATACCAAGTCACTTGATGGGGCTTAAAGTCGGCTGGAATATCAAACCATAACACACAGCTGTTTACAGGATGCCAAGACAATGAGGTAATGTATTGTTATTCTCATTCCGATCTCATCCATCTTGTTGGTAAAACACGTGGAGTTGGTGAGGAACAGACTCGGGAGCGCTGGTCTGTACGGGGTAGTCTTTAGCCTAGCGCGGAGCCCCGCTCGCTAGCCCTGCTTCTGTTTCCTCACCCTCCACCTCAACATAGCCTGACTGTCATTAATCGTTCCTCTGACCTTGTGGGTAATTCGTCCTGACCACAGACATTGAGAATAGTTTATAGAAAAAAAGACAATTTTCTCCCTGATTGTCTCATTGTCTGTTGCAGCTCATAAAGTAAAATAGGACAGTTTCATAACCAGTTAAAATGGCTTTAAGGGCTTTAAACTGAGTGACCTTTAATACATTACCATCAGGGTAGGCACTGTTCATTCCAGTATGTCCCTCGCACACAAACTGAATATGGCCCCAACAAATGGACTATTTAATCATGTCTGATAAAAACTATAGCACCCAATTATCAGGAGATTGCTCAGCCTCAAAACAAAACAAAACATAAAACTCAATATTTGTGACCTATTTTCACAGAATCACATATTCAGTGGGAACCATTGAGGATGAGGAGGCTGGAAAGAGACAGAATAAAAGCATCTTTGGTTTTCTTCTCTTCATGGGATTTGAAGACAGTATGAAAATGTTAAATATAACCAACCTTATCTGTTAAATGTTTAAGTTACAAATCAGAAATGCCCAGCTATTTTCTTTGATGCCTTTTTCAAGGTGATTACTTTTCTGTTTTTTTTAGTAACTGGGTACAACATTAAAAGTGCCATTCATGGATCTGCAGTAATTTAGTTTCATATATTTTTTTCTTCAGCTTTAAAATAATTAAAATGATTAAGTGGCTTGCTTTGCTGTACTCAAATCAATCAGAGCACTTTAATTCCATTCTGATCCTTTGCCACCGAGCTGACCTACTTTATGTCAAATTGCTGAAGCATCTCTCGCTTTCATCTGCTCTTGTGTTCACTCGCCTGCTCTTCCATGCTGTTATTTAGCTCTCTGCTCCACTTTTTCCCAGCTGAGCACCAGCAGTTTCTCCTTCAACCCCCTCCTCCACCTCCTCCTCCTCTGCTTCTTGCTTTCATTATCTGGACAGGTATGCACAAGCAATCCACAGGCCTGCATGTTGTTTTGAAATGCGATGAGGAAAAAGTGGAACACGCCAATGGAGCTGACCATCCTGAAACAATTCCACCTTAGCCCACAGCTAAAGCTATAAAGTATTGAGATCCAAAAACCAGCAGTGCCATCAGCATAAGAGCAATGGACTGAGAGACAATGTTAAATGGCCTGAAAAAGAAGAGTAACACCTGGATTCTCTTTTTTTTAGAGGAGCAAAGAGGCACAAAAATGCATTTCAGTGAAGAGGCAATGTCTCCTAAGCCAGAAACTGATTATCTTGCATGAGTGAAAATGTGAAACACACACCACGCTGTATCGGATAAGTCACCAGGTGAAATTACCTGAGGGCTGCAGTGCTAGACAGGTGTGCAGCAACCCAGCCAGGGCAGTGATCTGCACACAGCAGCTCCAGGCCCAACTTTTTACCCTTTGTTGGTTTTAACCCTCACATCTGGGCTAAATATTTCCAGAGACACAGATTTGTATCAAATAATGAAGCCTCTGCACTCTCGCCTTTCAAAGAGTTTCTACGAGTTGAAGCAAATCACAACCTCATATTATTATTAACCTAATGCACAATTAGAACCTCAGTAGGTGGTCTGTTCATAATCCAGTTTTGAAGACAAGTTCATGTCCTACTTTAGAAACGCCCAACCCGCAGATTAAACCCTCTGCCACACTGAGACCCTTTTACACATTCCCCGCATGACTCTGCAAACTCATTCCTCTGAAATTGACTACTAAGCTGGCCAGGAGACAAACAAAGCAACTCGGCGATACACGTGCAGGAGCGAGGGCTGTTATTACGGGCCATTAGTGCCACAGTTATTTAGGCCACAAGTCAAAAAGCTAGGAAAGTGACTGTGTCTCCAGAAGATATCAGTGTCAGTGATGTTTACAGGGCAGGTCGCTTTCAGTCAATGATGCCTATAATGATTTTAGCCTGGTTTCGACAAAAACAGGTCAGTGCGGAACACAGAGTACAGACATCAAGTCACGTTCAGGTTCGCAGCAGAGCGTGTGTGTGTGCACGAGAATGTTAAGACCATGAGGAGCACAGGTAACATTTACATGTAGGGGGGAGGAAGGGTGGTAAGGGGTAGGATGAGGGCAAGGTGTGGCATCCTGGATCACTTTCTTGCAACACACTGCACGCACACACGCATCTGCTGCAGATACACCTGGCGTCCACACTACTCTGAAGTTTTAAAATCAATAAAATGCAGAAGCTTGGAAAAGCTGCTGGCCCTTCGTTTTAAAACTCCAGGGCTGTGTTATGGTAAAGACGGGCAGAAATGGAGATGTTTAGAAACGATGATGTTGATAGTCATAACTGTTGTGCAACCGTGGTCTTTTTTTTTCGGCCATGAAAGAAGAAAGCAACCAGCATTGGCCTGAGCTACCAGTGTAGAACACAGCATGAAAAGTGACACTGTTGTCTTTGCTGACAGCTGTTGTTTACTTAAATTCTGTATTCTAAAATAATACAACAGCTCACATGTTGGAGACAAGTTATTATTCAAGCAATCTGTGACAATGTTGTGTTAGAATGGATTAAAACTGAAGTGGAGCCAAAACACTGTGAGGAGATTTGTTTAGGTTTGAAAGCACCATTTTTCAAAAGAGAATGTAATAGTGTGGATGTAGCATATAGATCTAAAGAGGTAACAAAAACAAGGATACACACACACACACACACACACACAAACACACACATGCTCAGACAGACAGTGTCTGAATGGCAGGTGATGGGGCAGGTGCTCTCCAGACGTAAAGTTGCAGGGGGAGGGAGGAAGTGGGAGGAGGGAAGGGCCCTGCGGTGAGCTATAAATCTTTGAGTGATAAGAGGAGGCCTAAAGAGTGACATCAAATGTGCTGACAAGATAGAAAATTAATTCACAGCTAAATGAGATGAAACAACCTTGAATATTTTTTTTTTATGTATTGTTATGAAGAGTCGTACAGCGAATCTCCAGTCTGTACTAACGTCCTGACGCAATGCTGATGCTAATCTACCACAACATCCAGGTGGTGCATTCGAGTCAGACATGGCGTAGTAAATCAGATAATCCAAAAAACACCCATTGCTGTCTAATTGTGTTCCAGCCAAAATATGCACCTTTCAGACGATCCATAACCACAACACACATGACAGTTCACTTACTCATGAGGACACCAGACATCCTCTCAGCTCAACCTCTTGCTGGACAGCTGGAAAGTGTCTCACTATCACCACATGAAAAGGAGCTGGGGAGCAGTTTCGGTGTTGTATTTAAAACTACACCCTGGTTGCCCAATGTCATCACTGTGTTGTTGTTTATCTCTCATGAAGCTGTGTTAACAAATCGACCGGCTGGAGGCTTCACATGAGTGAACAAACAAACAGAGGAAGACAGAGGGAAAGAAAACACACTCATACACACAGAACCATGTGCAGGCCTCAGTCAACAACCACAAACTCTTGATTCATCTCAAGCAGGCAGAGAAGGTGATTGAGTCTTATGCTAAAATGTCCCAGAGAGTGTGTGTGTGTGTGTGTGTGTGTGCGTGTGTGCTGCGGCGCCAAGTTTCAGCCATGTACAGTTTTTAACAACCCCTCATCCAACATACTCCAGACAAGCACTTACCTGCCCTGCTCTGCAACAACTCATTGCTGCACTGTAAGCATCACATTGGAGGCTCAGCTCCCTCTACACTGCCTACAGGAAGCTGCCTGCGAGAAACACAAGCGATGCAAGCGGCAACTTCTTCCAGGAGAATAAATGAATAGAGAAGCAAACCCTTGCACTGGCAGGATTTATGCATCCACTTGAGCTGGATATTTGCAACATTTTGTGTTAGTGTCAGGCTTGTACTGAAGGGCTTTGTTCAAATGGTTGGCTTGTTTGGTAGAGAAGGAACTGAAATCCAGACAAACAAGAGTGCAGATAACCCATGTCATGGTGGTATTATTTACTGACTCCCCTCCACAGACAGTATCTACCTTTGTTTTCGGAGCATGTAGGCTGTCACATGTATGCAATGCACCTGGCAGGCTGCACAACACTACTTTCTGCAAGTTGCACCACACAAAGAACAATTTGCACTCTCAGGCCAACAACATGACTCAACTTTCCCTTCCAGCAGCAAAATCCTCCACATCTGAGCATAAAGTTATTGGAAATAAAGTAAAATGTGCGTTTAGATTTTCTGCTTTTATTTTCATTTCCGTGTGTAGAATTGTTTTTCAGTACTGTACCTCATTGGCGTTAGCAGTCTAGTGCGTGTGCTGGCTGGTGGCCAGCAGCAGTGTGTGAATCCAGGCCATCCCAGGGTCAGACTGAGCCACTCTTCTATCCATTGCTGCCTTGTGTTCCTCCTGGTTTCTTTCCTCCCTTCTCCTCCTACAGCTTCTTCTTTCTCTCTTTTTTACAAAACACAGCTCAGACTTCTCAACTCTGTGTTCTTCTTCCTGACACTTCTCCTTCTCATTCTCCTTGAGAAAACAAAAACAGGTTGAAAAACGGCCACCACCACTTGCTGCTCTCAGAGCTACTTACAATGCAGATCCCCTCTCTAAGCTCCTCTGCTCTCCCTTCCCTCTCCTTCCCCTTTCCTCCCTCCCTCCTTTTCTCTCTCTCTCTCTCTCTCTCTCTGCTACTGTTGGGGAGGTGCTCTCCCATGTTCTCTTTCTCCTCCCCCTCTCGCCCATCCTCTAACTCTAATAGTTATTTAGTGTCTCATTTCAGCACCTGCTTTGAGACCCAGACGAGGGAGCTGACAGAGATTTTGCTCCTCAGCTGAATAAGTGTGCTTGTATGTTTTGTCAGAGAAATTGTGTGTATTGTATATATTTGTGTGAGTTGAAGTCACCCAAAACAAATTCAGAGCACCAATCCATGCATGCTAGTGCAAGTGCACATTTGCATGTTCGTCTTTGTGCATGTATACATTTGCATCACTGTGGGAGCAGATCTATTATTGCCTGTGGCTGTGTGTGGTGTGTGTGTCTGTGTGTGTGTGTTTGTGTGTGTGTGTGTGTGTGTGCGTGCGTGTGCATGTATCACATGCACATGCACCAACATGGAGCTTCCACTGAAAGTCTGACTGTGAGATAGAAAAAATGGAAAGAAGTTTCTACTCCCTCAACTGTTTCAGTGCTGCCTGACGTACCAGCTACATTCACTAATCAAACATGAAAAGAATGGTAGTGGGCGGTGGTGGGTGAGAATTTTCTAGCACAGCAGTTTACACAGCAGTGTTGGAAGTCTAATTGTTTCCATCATTTGTTGGAGGAAAACAGGGCACTTAAGGCCTTTCTTGTGTTTTCCCCCTGTATGAACATTCTAACAAGAAAAAAATGTTTTCTGGCTAAATTACTGAATTTGTACCCTTGTTTTGCATTGGTAAAGATGTAAATTGTAAAATATGAAAATATCAATCCACTAATTTCATAAAACTCTGTCTGTATGAGGTTTGCACATCTTTGAGCATCGTCTTGACTTCACACTTGGCTTTGTTTTGCAGCCAAAGAAGACCAGTGTCGAATTTTGTGTAATTTGGACACATGGCACATTCGATATTGCGAAGGTTTGAAAAAACAAGCGGCCAGTGCTCTGCAGTAGCTGCATCATCAGGGTAAGTGACTTCGTGGATCACAACAACAGCACGTTCAATACAACAGCAACAACAAATGATTCTCCAGTTCAGAGTTCTCTGTAAACACTGAATAAACAGGAGAGTAAGCTCTTAGTTTACACCTGTGCACAACCGAGGCTCAGGGGAAGCTCCTAACAGGAGGCTTGAAGATGGAGGAGAGGAGTCAGAAAGTCGTGCAGCAGATTTCCCCTCTCATCTGCTTTTTGTCTTGTTTTCTGTTTGTCAAATGTAGGCAGATGCACGTATGAGTGAATGCGTTTAGTGAGTGCAGCAGCAGCGGTGGTGGAGCAGCTTCAGGTTTCTGTGGTCGGCCTTTACACAATCACTCAATTACAAAAACTGCATGGTCACTTTCACAGCAAGAAAGCTGCAGCCAGCATCACCACAGGCAAAGCAAACGGCCCATTAAACAAGCAGGTTTACAATGGCCACTGCATTTCAAATTGGTCATATGATAGATGTGCTGTACACAAGTATTTTAACCCCCAAGTATTTAATGTGTGCTGGAAAAATCTTCTTTTTCCACATTGTCAGACAGTATCTTTTATTGTTTCTAAGCATGTTTCACATCTAAACTGAAACTATTGAAGGCTCAGGTCCATGTTATTTATGGATGCACCACCCAATAGAGATACTGTGAATGACTTGTCATTTTAACAACAACATTCAGC
This sequence comes from Paralichthys olivaceus, assembly GCF_024713975.1. Lineage (NCBI taxonomy): Eukaryota > Metazoa > Chordata > Actinopteri > Pleuronectiformes > Paralichthyidae > Paralichthys > Paralichthys olivaceus. The sequence goes on from NC_091098.1 coordinate 8,671,268, forward strand.
CTTGTATGTTTTGACCTATTTGAAATAAAGTTCTATGTTTAGATTAAAGCATGAGTTTGTGAAGACTCACCAACTGACAGGGCTGCAAGGTTCACAGGTTTTTATTGGGGTAATTTAAATATTAACATTTATGTTGTTTTCAGTATAAAACCTTGAAATATTTGCATAAAGGTGGATGATAACTATGTATCATTGATAAAAACAGGGTTTGTATGATTTGATACATGAAAATGCAACAATGTGTTTATGAATAAGTCCCTCTCATGTGCAATGTTGCATTGTCTCGTTCACTGCAGAGATAACGTGTGCTTGACTCAGATGTCTGTTTCGCATCTCCCTCCCTATTCCACCAGAAGGTGAGAGAGGCAGCCGGTGTCCACCGTGCATACCTGTTCACACTGACAAGTACTAACTCACTCTTCCTGCAGGCCATGGCAGAGGAACGCACAGCAATCATAACAATCAGCAGATGAAAGTGGCAAAGAGAGAAAAAGGGAGGGAAAAAGAGCATAAATTAAAAAAAATTAAGCAACACAAGGATAAAATGAGAGAGACAGAGGGAGGTGAGAGAGGTGAACAAGAGGGAGGAAAAGGTAACAAGGAAGAGATTACATAAAAGTCAGGAATTGCCAAAGGGCATTTGTGTGGGTGTGAGGGGAGGAGGGGGAGGAAGAGAGAAATCATTAACCAACACCTGTCTGTTTCTGACTCCTAATAAATCTGTGTCCTGCAGGGAATGAGGCTACTGTACATACTGAGGTGAGATGGAGAGAAGAGAAGAAAGTGGAGAAGGTAGATGGAGAAGAACGATAACATTTCAAGTTGATCCCTACAGCAGAGGGAGTACAGTAACTACCAGCAGACACATCAGCATTTCAGAATCCCACGCTGAGGAGACATTCGCGTTCATCAAACTAGATTTATTTTAATGCAAAACAGCTCACACACAAAATATGTCCTATACTGAGGTACTGTTTCACTCCTGTTTGTACAGTTATGTACATTGGTAACTCTGAAATGCTCCATATGGAGACTGTGCAGATTCAAGTAAAAAGACAGGCATGCTCAGCATTCAGGGACACTTTCCAGTATGTGCATTGCATGAACATAGTGCATACATTGCAGATGTAAGTGTAGATAATTGCATATTTTTTATCCCATAGTCACAACAACAGATCATCTGCTTTTACTGGGCAGGTAACATAGTCTAATCGAACAGCTTTTTGAAATGAAATCCTGAATGTTCTTCAACACAGAAACACAGGAAGCTCCTGGATAGTGCAAGCATACTATATGTTTATCTTATGGTCAACAGTTATTATAATTGTAATTATATAATTGAATTAGTTAATTATATATCTACCTTTGTTTCTAAGAAATCCTTTGATTTTAAATCTGGTTCCACAGGGAAAGATAATTTAAAAACGATACCCATGAGCTTCGACCTTTGTTGCTATGGAGAAGAACCTGGTCTAAAATCTAACTGGTAATGAATTCAAAACACTTGTTCCAGAACAAAATACATAACATACAATTTTTCCATTTATTATTTTAAAAAATGCACCTTTTGAGTCCTTGTTATAGTTTTTACTTAAATGTCCAGTGTGTAAGATTTAGGCAAAGGGATGCATTGGCAGAAATTAAATATAAAATAATCCTAGTGATGTTTTTTTTTTTTTTGTCTTTCATCTAATTTTATAATTGTTGGTTTCTTTACTCTTGAATGGGCCCTTTACAGTAGCGCAGACTGGACAAACTAAACACCTTTTGAGTTAGGTTATCTTTCATGTTTTGAAGGAGAGGGTGAGGTGAGGGGTATTCACTGCAACATGCAACTTTGCCACTAGATGTCACTTCATTCTACACACTGAACCTTTAAACAGGCTTGTACCCTTGTATCTTTTGACAAAAAGAACCAGATATTTGCGAATGCAGTTGGACATGATTAATGTCCATGATGATTAAACCAGGAGTCTTCATGCAAAAAAAAGAACCAAACTTTTACTTGCCTCCACATTATGCACCAAACAGCTCCTCTTGCTATATAAAACTGCATTATGGTAAACATTAATGGAGTCTGACCCACACCACTGGTCAGCCTCTGCTGTATTGCCCTGTCAGTGCATAGTGTCCCTTTAACATTATGGTATTCACTGTCATGACTCTATGTCATGATAAAATCTGTCTCGCCCCGAAGAAACCTGATGACAGTGTGCATTAGATATGCTGCAACTCTAGTTACCCAGTAGAAACACATATAATACTGGCATGGATGTGGTGTCATTGTGCCTGTTACTTTGAGAATGTTTCATTTTTACATTTCACCTTGTAAATTATTTATTATTATGTGTGTGTTGTATTTATGTGCATTTTTATCAAGACAAAAGAATATATAAATGCCCTTGTTCCAACATCTTACTACAGTAATGCTGAAGTTACCAGGAAATTATCAAACTATTTTAATTATATTTTTATGATACGTTTGAGTTGCTGTAGTCAGTACCCAGTGTGGATAAATGGTCCTTTTTAGATCAGGGACAGATTGTGAAGATAAACTGATATATACTGTACTGTATATACCTGTTGATCATAATGTTTGTGCAGCAGTATACATTAGTGACAAAGAATCCCAGTGCTAAGACAGTATTTCACACAGGGAAAAAGTTCATTCCCAGATGCAGAGGTGTGTCTCTTACTCCTCTGATATTCTCTCCCACCACAGCTTTTCCATGATAGACTCCTAACTCATGTTTCCAAAGGACGTGTGGCTTGCTTCAGGGGAGGCAGTGCAGTTGGGTTTGGACATGGCAGGAACCGGGAAGGAGAAGAGAGACAGGAGAGAGAATCAGTTGTGACAGACTAACTACTGTAAGAGGTATGAAGTTCCAGAAAAAAACGCTGACACCTACAATCTTTGCTGCAACATGCTACTGAATTACAGCCTCCAACCATGATCCTACACCCTGGTGACACATACTGGTCATAAAAGTGACACAGGCAATAAAACATGTTCTTTAGTTACTGTGAGTTTGAAGGCATGATGAATTTCTATGTATTTACATTCTTTTCAAGGGTGAGAAGTAGAGTTGATGTCAATCTAATGTTTGATCTAGCTAGAGCTCTTAGTGCAGCAGCAGCGGTGGTGTCAAGCTAGAGTCACAGTGTGTTCTGCCTGGCTAGCTTAGCTTATTATATAAACTGAGAAAAAAATAGCATGGCTCTGTGCAGAAGCAGCAGCATTCACATCGCAGAACCTATAATGCTCATTATTCAACAAGTTAAAGCTGTTTTACTTAATCTGAACAAAAATACATTATGTGTCGGACTATTGCAATTTCATACCAGGCAACGAGCAGACACAAGGTTGTTTTTTAACGTAGACTATAACATGACATGACAGTGCCTCAAAAGTGAAAACAAACATCTTTGTGGCCACCTAGTGGCAGGCTGTGGTATAGTCATAAATCCCACTTCCTCCATGTTAATGGATGGGTCATGGATCAAACTAAGCGAAAGCAAATGTCAAATTTATTTTTCTTGAAGATAGTTTCTGTCATTTTCACTGTTTCTTATAAGGCTGATGTATATTCAAGTGCTCATCATTCCAGTGAGGAAAAATGCTATGAAAACAGGGTGAAATGTCGTGAGTGACAGCTGAGACTGACTTGTGATTAGTTGAAGGGTTATTTCAGCGGGACCTTGCCACCATGGCTCCACCCCTCCTATCACTACAGATTCTTTTCATTCAAATTAACTGGAGTTAATTTAATTTGATAAAATAATGAGGTCCACCTAGAATTCCATTAACTTACTTGTGATGTACTCACCTGTCATCATCCGGCATAATTCACCACATAAGACACATGACAACAGCATGGGTCAGTGCACAGGGACACACACACACACAGATGAGGATGAGTCCACACTTTATAGTACTTTCTTCTCTTTCTGAATGCAATGGTTCTTCTTTTTTTGACTTAAATCATTGAGTATCTAAATCTTTAGTTCAACACTGACAGTCAAAATAAGACACCAGCCATCAGTCTGTGGATACGATCGAATGCATCTGACATCGATATGTCTGGCTCCGATCCCACACTGATTACCTTTAATGATCATGTTGCGTGTGGTGGAGCAGGTTTATGGCAGCTAGTGGAGCCGCAGGTGCTTTGCAAACACTCTGAGGAGGTGAGCTGGTGGGTGGGTGAGCTTTTAAAAGTCTTTAAAATGTGGAATTCATTTATGGGACTCAAAAGCATAAGTGACAGGTTTAACACTGTGTGACCTGTGAACTCTGCCGGTGTTATTGATCACCTGTGTGGACCCATAGAGACGACATGTATACTGTCTGGAAAACATGTATATGATTCTGATATTTAGGTCAGGTCTCATAGAACTGAAAGGAAGGAAATACGTATTTTATTACAGACGACAAAACAGTGAGGTTACTCACATTTGTCACACTTCAGATTAGTTTTTCAAACATACATTTTATTTGTGCTTTTAAAAACAGCACAAACAAAATTCTGCTCCCCTCATTGTATTGGAGTCACAGCAGATACTGAATCTGAAAAGCTCAACATATATAATAGAAACTTTATTAATGACCTTAATGGCCTCATATTTCCCCATCATTAAAATACTGATGTAGAAACCCAGTTGAAACTTCACAGGCCTGTCAGGAGTGTCAGGTTTTATGAATTTATGGTGTATATGTCGTCTGGCATTTTGTGTGTGCGTGTGTGTGTGTGTCCCATGTTTTACTGACCTTTGCTAGCGGTGCCCGCAGAGGCAGGGGCAGCTCCTCGGTTTCGACTCACCAACAGAGCCTCCTGGTTTTCAGCCAGAGCTTGCTTGGCCAAGTAGCGCTCCCTCTTGATCTTCACCTCCAGCGACTCAGGGACGTCAGGTACGATCCAGTCGATGGCTCGCAGCACAAAGAACACCACGTGCTGGAGGAGGAGAGACACGCACATGACAAGATATTAGACCTCCACATCAGACTGAGGAAAAAGACCTGTCCTGTCACAACATCGACAGTTTGAATGGTGAGTAAACAAGTTGGACATCACATAAAATAGGAGGACAGCAGGAGGAGGGGTAGTAGACATTCCAAGATAAGATGTGTTTTTGGGTTAGAGCTGGTATTTCAAGATAATTCCAAATACCATAGATAATTATAAATAAATAATAATGTGTAGGAATTTAACTTTACTTGTGTATCTTAGCAGTGTCAACTAGATAGCAGACATATCAGTTCAACCAAATAACTGAGAGGAGGGTGGGAGGGAAATTAACTTTGTAAGGAAGATGAAGCAAAGGTAGATGCTCGACAGGAAATTGGAGGATGAACTGATGCATCACAGAAATTTTCATTAACAAGTAAGAGTGATAGTAAGAAAGGAAATGTGTGGAGACATTGAAAAATTACAAAGCACATCATCTACAAAATAACACTAAATGATCTCACAAAAAACTAAAATGCCACAGAGGGTTAAATGACGAAGAAGTTCAAGTGTACTCCTGAAAAAAGAGGGACAACTGACGGGAGAGAGGTGGATAATAAATTAAAAAACTGTAACATAAGTCGAACAGACAAAAAACAACAGAGACACTGAGCAGCTTCTTCATACCTCAAAAGCTATGATAAAACCAAGTCTGACAGCGAGGAGCTCCCAGTAGAATAATGTGTGGTTTCCGTCGTTGTCTCGGTACGCTTTATATCTGGGAAAGAAAAGTAACATAATGTGAGTGTGTGTGTGTGAGTGAGTGAGTGAGTGAGTGAGTGAGTGAGTGAGTGAGTGAGAGTGTGTGTTTGGTTAGTGTTTGTGTGTGTGTGTGTTCTGCAGCAGAACAGATATCAGTAATGCTACCCCCTATTGGTCACATCTATTACATGAGGTCAGCATGATACAAAATGAAACTCTTACAAACGTCACAAAGTTTTCGCTTAAAATTAAAATAATACAAAACATCTTTTCAAACCAAAGAGTGTTTCCCCAGTACCCTGCATTCATTGAAACAATCAGCTTACCTGCACATTGGATAGTCAGTGAAGTTAAGTGGGGCGTAAGCCAAGGTAAAGTTGACGTATCCGTGGAGCTCATTATCGAATTTGTACTGGTAGAGCAGACGAGGTAAGAAATCAGACGTGAAGGCTATTAGAAACGCCTGCAGAAAGACAAAATACAATGTCAAAGAAAAAACATGGTCATTGTCACACCTGGGTTAGCAGTGATGTGCCGTGACGATGCTGATATCTCACATTGGCGATGACGGACAAGTGCGACAGGCCTTCCAGTATGTTGAACCACACGCCGATGTTCTGGGCACGCTCGGCCACCGGCCTCCTATACTCGCACACAAACTTGTGTGCGTCCAGACGGATTTCCACCCAGTTGTTGAGGAGAGCGAAGAGCGGAGCGAGGGGGAAAGCAGCCACAAAGATGGTGATGAACCCAAACTGGAGCACTGCAGCGTAAGAGTCGTTTTTGTTTGTGCAATGAAAGACAGACGGATATTTGCACACGCAGATTAAATAGCACCACATTCTTTACATGGAGTTCCAGACACTTACCCATTTCCAGATACTCTTCAAAGAGGCCTTCACACTCCACCAGCTTGTAATCTTCCTCCCAGCGCCGAGGCTCATGGGATGCCTTACCCCCCAGAACCTTGGCCAAAGTTCTCTTCTGGCGCCAGGCCTTCACTTTACTGTCAGAAAAACAAAGTATAATCATTGATTCCAAATAAACATGAACATGGTGTTTACACAGGTTAATCACACGTCAGGCTCATTGACAATTAACAGATCTGAGCTGGTAGAAATATTGTTTTATCTGATTATAATTCGCCATGTATTCTGTGATTCAAATCTAGAACTAAGATGTGAGATAATATATTACATTGCTAACTGAGTTAACTTGGATCAGTGTCAATGATTTGCCAAGAATGTGGGTGATTCATTCTTCAAAGCTGGATTCATTTAGAGCTGTTGTTGCAGTAACATGTCCCTGAGGGTGAATCCTTAAAATGTAGCTGAATCTTCATTTGCTGTAATGTCAAAGCTTCCTTTTTTTCATCCTGAGACAAAGTCACAAGCTTCTTCCTTCCATCTCCAATCCCAAAGACAAACAGACAACCCCATCCTCCATGTTCACTCACATGCTGATCTGTCACAGGTCAAAGCAGTTTAAGTTCAAACCGGTTTGACACAGATTGAGTGCTTTATAGGTTGTATTTAAAAGAAGCCCATGGTTTCTACTCTGTGGCAGCAATCCCCTCAGATTTAAGCAAGAGTACAACTGGAAGACGTGTGCTGATCCAAAGAGGAAGACGGTGCCTCCTGAAGGAAGTCCTGCCAATGTCAGGGTTAGATTAAGCCAGTGGTTAGTGACTAGAATAAAAATTCTGCGGTCTGAGTTCCTCAAAGGATTTAGGACCTAAATCTGGATACAACTGGAGTAAAGAAAAAATAATTTGAAAACCACTTAGATAAGCATACGAAACCTGGCTGCAAGTCACACACACACTCAGCTACGATCAATCATTTAATCAATCAAACTGCAGCGGCACATTAGACTGAACCAGCACAGAGATCTGCACAGTATATATATATATTGTTGGTTGTTCAGTTTTTTCTCTGATTGCATGTTTTTGTGCAACATGTCAATTGATATCCAAACACAACATTAAACATGCCATTAATAGCTAATGCCTTGGAAGAAGCTCAAGATGAAAGCACTACTGCAGTATGACACTGGGTGTGATCAGTGTTTCTAATATGATAAGAAGAGGAGAGTCACTGGACTGCCACACATTTGTTATCAGTTTTTCCATGAGCTTTCCATTCTGTTGTCAGTCGCATTCCCTTTCACTGATCCTCATACCTCTCTTTTTGCATGACAGTGCCACTGGTGGTCAAAACCTGGAAGAGCAGCCTCTATCTAACTTTTCTTCTTCATGTTTTGTTTACTACAGCCCCCTGCAACCCAGATTCTGCTGTATTGTCTGGACACACACTGTGCCAGCGCTGCAGAGGAACCATGGTGAGCGTTACTGCACCAAAGGAACACAGCTGCAGTCAGGATGTCGTGCAGTCAAATGCGTCACTTAAAAAACAGCCATGACAACACCATGCTGGTACAGTGTACAACAAAACAAAGAGAATGTGGATCAATATGATTATTGGGTTAAATACATATAAATCCTGTCCACTGAGTAGTAGTAGTAGTATTTGTTTTTATCTTAAATCCAAGAACAATAGAGCACAAGGGTGATTGCCCACTTTTAGAACGGCTTTGTTTCATTAAGAAAATGTCATATTAATTTTCTCCATTGACGAACCCTGGAGCCATGTCGATCAGCTATAAGATGAGTGGTGACCATTAAACAATACATTAAGAGCCAGAAACAAATATTGGAAAATGGAAAAAAGGCAAAGGTAACTAACTGTGTACATATTTTTTAAAGAGTGGAGAAACTTTGCATCCCAGAAACCATTGCGAATGATCCCTATCAAACGACTACCAGTATTTCTTCTTGAATTTACCATTGATGTGGTGACTTTCACCTTTAGACTCTTTTCCTGGTCGCTCTGTGGTAAACGTAGTGTGACGCTGAACGAGCCGATCGTAGCAGAAATGATTTTTGCAGTTATGGTAAACATTTTTATGGTAACAGCAAGCCCCACCATTCACAGCCGTCACTACCAGAGGATTGTGGGTAGAATAGTAATTCTCCTTGACATTGTGACATTGCTATTCTTAAAACACAGCTGATATCATAAGGACTTAAATGTTTATATAAATGTGTGCCCGCCTTTATTTGCGTCAGTTTAGATTAATCAGAAATCCCACAGTGGTAAATCAGTAAAATGATACATACGGGATAATGAACTCCTGGATGTTGTTGATTAGTTGCTTTCCCACCATGATGATGAAGAGTTGTTCAGCCAGTTCAATGAGACATCCCCCAGGACCACACTGCAATATGAAAACAAACATTGCATGATCAATAAAATCATCCTCTTTGGACATTTCTCATCCAAATGTAGAAGAGGAGACTCACATCCTCATTTCTCATCCCAAACAAGGTCCCATAGTTGGTCGGGTAACCCACAAACCTGCACACATGCAGAAGTAAGACACTCAAAATCGTATTGGTTGCAGTGTTTTCTTACATTCTTTTCGCCTGACTCATGTCTCACCTTCCTTTAAAGAAAGCCACGTAGAAAGGAGAAGAGTAGAAGTTGACAAACTGGAAGATGAACACCTTGAAGATGAAGGCATTGTCATACTGGGTTTGTGTTCTGTGCATCTCTGTCACAAAGAAAACAAGGATGTACATTGTTAAAGACACTAAACCCTTGATATCAGTTTTACTGTTTGCCTTTGTTTGTTACTAACCCCATGGTCTGTTTAAAACCTGTCTGATCGTGTGACTCAACTCCCCAATTGACTTTTCATTGCAGTGTTGCAATGTTGATAATGCTGCCAGATGTGGTTGCTATGAGGTGCATCTGTAATTTTTAGAAATAAGCACCAAAAAAGAAAAGACAGAAGGGTGTGACACAGTGTGATCAGCAGTGTGTTACCCTCCCATGCTGCAGTCTGTGTTTGTTTTCCTAAGTGATAGCAAATTTAAGACTTTATCTTCTCTGTGATAAACCTCCACCTTTAGCGAGTTTAGCCTCAGTGAGATGCTGATATCAACATGGATATGACAGAGCAGTAAATTGGCTCTTACCCCATTTAGTGAGCTGCTCTGCTAAAGCAGTGTAGACCCGGCCCATTAACAGGATGAGGCCCAGATTCACGATACTGCTGGAGATGTTGGCTATGGTCCCAGCCTGATGAGGAAGTCACACACGTATGAATGTACACAGTCTCAACAAACTGGCTCCTTGACACTTAGACCTACAGTATAGTGTATGTATGCATGTAGGATAACAAGAGCAACACTGCCTTCAAAATAAAATAGCATATGCACACATCCACTGTAGACAGTGTAGCTCTGATGTACCTCTGTACGCAGGACGGGGCTCCCAGTGTGGAACATCATCACGCTGATGATTCCGCGACACATGACCACGGTCACCAGGAAGATCATCACCACACACAGCTGAGAGGACAGACACACAGATATTGAGTTAAAACAATGAAGTTGGTGAATTTGATTTTTTAGTAGATGCACACCATTGGCTGCTATATATTATGTGGCCCTCAGTGCTACTTACACCACTGCCAGGCTCAGTTTTAGTAAATAATCACACGAAGTTCACAAGAGTGTAGGGAGCTCTACTGTTGACTGTATTGATCCTAGTGTGTTGCTGTCATCGGAGTCAGAAGAGATTTGTGAAATATAATATAGTGAATATGAAGTTGACTTTTTGTTGTGACTCATAGTCAGTGAAATTCCGCGGACAGTAAGTTGGGTTTGTGAGACCCTATCACAGATATTGTAGGACGCACTGATTACCTATAAATGAATATTATCTTCATTCACGATGCCCACGTTTGTATTTTGGACCTGACTGTCCCATAGCAAATGGTGTTGAGCAGATAGTTCTCAATTCTCACATGTATGAGTTTTTCCCACCAGCACAGAAACATGATTGAGGAAACACGAAAAAATGTATTTATAAAATAGATTCTCTGAATGAGAAACACTTGTTTGCACAATATGCTCATGTTTTTCAAGGCCGCTCAACAATAAACCGGTGTGTTCACAGTTTCTGATCTCAGAAGAGAAATTGCTTTATATGAATAGATTGTATTATTTAGATTGTAAATCATATACAATGAAAGTAACAATTGTTTTTTCAGCAAGAAAGAGTTCCTTGCCTCAATTTCAACCCAACTGAATTTAAATTAAAAGACTGATCGGCTTCAATCTGATGGCAGAATTTTCCACTTCCCACCTTGCTGTCCGAAATAAAGGCTGAAGGAAAACTGATCCTCAGATTCCTGTCCAAGAGGAAGTGAATCTTGGATACAGTATGACAGCAAGTAGCTGAGATTTTCAGATCATATCCAGCCCTGTGGGCAAATGACCTGGATTCATTATTAGAATAGGGTTCAGTTACAACTTTAGGATTCAGGTGGACAGCACACAGGTGTAAACCCCACCTCTCTTTCTCTTCAGGATGTAAAGAGTCAAAAGACACTGAGACTCTTCACTGAGACCAAGAATAATGAGACTGATTATACAAATAAGAAAATGAGAGTTTATACACAGCACATTTGTGGGAGCTGATCAGGATGTTGCATGAAAAACACATCATGATACCTGACTCTTAACAAGTAACTAGAAAAGTCCTCCCTCCCGGGGGGAGAAATTTTGAATGGGTGCCTTGTGCTTGCTGCCCGCTCCACAGAGAGACACATTTTGATAACATGACATCCAGGTTGGTGACAGAGAGAGAGAGAGAGAGAGAGAGACTGTACCAGTTTAAGAGGAGGGAGAGAGACCCTGAGAGAGACAGACATTTATAAAAGCTGCATTTTGATAACATGATCCAGGTTGATGAGAGCGAGACAGACGAGGAGACAAGGACAGAGACCCTGAGAGAGATTTTGAAAATCTAGGCTCATTACAGGTTTCCTAAAAACATCCTGTTACTATGGGCGGGGCTTATTTTGAAAATCTAGGCTCCTTACAGGTTTCCTGATAACATTCTGTTACTATGGGCGGGGCTTATTTTGAAAATCCAGGCTCATTACAGGTTTCCTGATAACATCCTGTTACTATGGGGGGGTGGGCTTATTTTGAAAATCCAGGCTCATTACAGGTATCCTAAAAACAACTTCTTATTATCAAAATAAGTCTTAAGATGGACACAAGGAAAGAATGTTCTGCTACCCTAAATACTTCTATTTAAGGTATTGCTACTATAAACAGCGTTTCACCATCATATAACATTGTATCACAATCATGTGACAGCATCTCACCATCATTATGATGACCATGGAGCCTGTGAACATGCGGGACAGCCTGGTCTTTTCTGGAAAGTAGGGCTCTTTGACCCCAGTCACTGGATTCTGCTCCATAGTTGGGGCCTTGGCTGCAAACTCTGGCCGAGGACGCTCCTGAGGGAACATAGTGATGACATCAGCCTCAGTGGTAATGAGTAATTGACTTTTTTCCTACATTGTTTACTCCTGGTTGCTTGAGATGAGAAGGCAACATTACTGCAACATAAAAAAAACTATTGTCCATGGAGGATTGGGAGGTTATTTATTTACCCCTGTATGTTTGTTTGTCAGCAGGATAACATAGAAACTGCAGAACAGATTCTGATGAGACTTTTAGTATGTAAGAAAAATACTGAGTTATCATTTAGGGTTGTTCTGTGGCTGTAACTTCCCTGTGTGGAAAACTCATTGTTAAATCTTGTTAAGTGGTGTTCTTATGGAAAAGGTCTAGAAACCCAGGGGTTTACAATTGTGATGTTAGGAGTTGGACCCTTTTGGGTTGGCTAGTCTTCAAATTATGACATACCTAGGAACCAAAAGACCAATGTGGCCACACTCATACTGAATTCAAAGCAGAAAGGCAGGGTTATGAGACCTCTTCTTCATGGAAGTCCATGCAGTCCCAGTGATGGGCCAGGGTGGACATCTTTCGCTTCCAGTACTCCAGAAAGGTTACGGCCCAGAAGGACATGAACACACTGAAGAGAACCGTACCTGGGTGGTCGAATAAGTAGCCCAACTGCAATGCAGAAAGGTTCACACATTAACTCTTAGTCTATCTCCATTATAATTCATAAAAACTGATTTGTTTACCAGTGAAATGTCTCGACAGTTCTTTACCTTAGCCATGGTGCAGATTTCAGACATGTTCCAGGCGTTACAGGTGTTACAGAGAGGACACATCAGATAAGTGGCTCCACTCGTACAGATTTCCTTCCTGGTGACAGACACACTGATCAGTCACGTCTGAGAAAATATTTTATAAAGCTTTCAGTCTAGGACTGCTTCTTTTCAGATTTTTGATGGATCATGGGGTTAATCACATCTACTCAGAATTATTAATGGGAGAGACGAGAGACACATACACAGAGATTTTGCAATGGGGAGATTATTCTGCACTAATTGTGCATTATCACATGAGACGACTGCAGTTTATTGCTGCTGGAGGGTGCTCTCTATCCATTCTCCATTAATCAATGGTTTTAATCTACAGCGTGAACTAATGAATGTCATGAATCTGAGCCACTGGATTGTTTTCCTTCCTAAAGTATCGAGTTTTCTTTCATTCTCTCTAACCTCCTGTGTTATTCACCATAGTGGGATGAATGTTCTTTCACTGGAACCAACAGGATGTCACAGAAAGAGACTGAAAACACAAAACAGATGCTAAGTCAATATTAGATATACACAATATAGAGAAGCCAGTCCACAGTGCTCTGAATAATGTATATGACACTAAGCACAGACATACCTCCTGTGAATTGTATAGTAGTTTTTGTTTTTGTGCAGACCAGACTGTGTTTTTGGTATTTGAATCTGAAATCGTTCTTGTTGGACATAATGTGGGAGGAAAGTCATTTCTGGTTTTAGGAAATATACTTGTTTGTCTTATTAATGGTTAGATTGATACTAATCTCATGCCTGAGTGTTGACTTCAGTGCTACACTGTGGCTATGGTGCCAGATAACACATATGGACTGTAAATCTATATCCATATACAGTAGTTCCACTGCTGAACAGACTATGACATCAAACTGCCTTTTAAGTCCTCAATAAAGGATAATGGCAAATAAATATGTTTCCCTTCATTTCCCAAGCTTCTCTCAGACGGTGTTTCAAAGACATCACTCATTACACGACATGATAATGCAAACAAACATGATCAATTCACCTTGACTTTAAATTTTGTGATAGAAGTATTCAAAGTTTATTTATCTGTCTATTTCTCAACTATAACTAGAACATACGGTCAAAAACAAAGAACACAAACGCGTATAGAGGTAACATTAGCCACCCTAATGTATTGGTCATACCAAACCAAGTAAGGCTTTAGCAGAAAAATGTCAAGATGTTATTGTTTTTTTTATGAAGTCTAAAATAGTATTCTTTATTTTATCCCAAACAAATACCAGATCACAAAAACATGTTATTTCTACAAGTAGAAAAAGACAGACAGGTCAAAAAGGTTTATATAAAATATTTGCTGTTGTCTCTCAAGAGATAAAATAATATTTATTTATGAGTTGATGTCTAGATATGTCCTTTCCTGATTATAATTTTATGTCCTGGGGAACCTCACTAACTCACAGTAGCTCTCATTGCTTCTTGTTTATTTGGTGATGATAGAAACTGAGGGGCATTTTATGCCTTAATGATGAGAGTGAGATGACAGGAAATGAGAAGAGACAGGCGTGGGAGAAGATAAGAGGCAAAGATCCTTTAAGGTAAAGACCTTGCTAGATTAACTAAATCAAACCCATCACACAATCAACTGTGTTTTAATGTGTGTTGGTTTGTGTAATGCTCCACTGCTCCTTGTCTTTTACCTTTAGGCATGTATTTAGTATGTGTGCGGACTCACGCTGGTGTGTTGGTACCCATGGACATGACTCCAGACACAAAGACTAGGGTTCCGACCACTGCTGCCGGCAGCAGCCAGGCTGTATAGAAACCTGCAGAGATATAAAGCTGCATTAGGCCACAGCTCTCAGCTGATGCAGGGGGAAGGTGCCATTACACTGCTGCACTGCTGTTTAATGCTGGAGAGTCCTTGATGAAGACGTCATGTTGGCTTCACAGAAAAAAATAGAATGTGTCTCTTGCTGAGGATTATGTCTCATGCGTATTGTATTCTCTTTGTTAAATATGAGGAGAAATATTGAGACCAAAAGACAAAAATAATTAATTCCCCGATCAGCTTATTATGCATTTAAAAATAAAGGATGATGAAGGTGTGTCACAATAAATAAATTCTTGTTATAGAAGGGGCAGAATAAGAATGTACATTTACCCAGCCATGCAAAGTAGAGTGCAATCTTCTCTCCAAAGTACTCCCTGATGTGGTCCAGAGGTTGGTACTTGTACCATTTGAACCAGCGGGCCCAGTAGTGGTAAAGAACCTGCCTCTGGTTGAGTTCCTCAGGACGGATCTCGAACTTAGGAAGTTGAAAAGGGCCCTGACGAAAAAAAACAAACAACCAAAAATACACATGCAACTGATGAGAGAAGAAGGACAACAAGAAACCTTACATCAGATTTAAGAGCAGATAAATAATATCTGACCTCATGCAGGGGGAACGCTGCAGTGTACGCCCCTTCATTTATCAGTCTGTCCACGCCGACTTCAGCCCTCTTCTTTTTGCCATAAACCGCCTTGGTAAGAATCTCATACACCTGATATAAAACACAAACTTTCACTCCATTAGATAAAGTAAACACTGAATACATTAAATATATTGTGGAGGAAGTCCTGATACTCACAACACGGTGTCGTTGTGTATTAGTGAAGTAGGATTCATGGTCCTCATAGTCGAGGAATCTGTAAAAGCCAGTTACTTACTGTGTATTCTACAATACAATGTGAGCTGATTCTCATTCTTATTGATCGACGTTAGTGAACCCACCTGTTCATCTTGGACTTGCGGAAGGCACATGTGTAATAGTCCAGTGGCCTGTTTGGCACTGACTCTGTCATTACATTAGGTATGCATAGTCTGCTCAGTACCCGAGCAGATGTGTTTAAATCCAGATGTGGCTGTGCCTGGAAGTCCAACACACACTGATTCAGCATTAAGAATTTATTATCAACATCTTCCTTATATTAAGTGAAGTTATAATCCTGAAACTCTCATTTAATTGTGTGACAACCATGGTTATGCCAGAATCAAATTTAAATGGGAGATGTGCATTGAGTACTGGGAATACTAGTAATGGGAATCCCAAAGAACTGGGGTTTGGTGTAAGAAGAGGAATAAAAAAGGTCTGCATGCTTTTTGAGTTAAATGCTCATGTCAGCATGCAAATATGTGAGTACATTTAACTTGTAATGTGCCTTTTGGATAAAAGTTACATGACGCGGCATAAAAACAATGACATGCACATTTTAGGAGGTAAATGTACCTAATGTGTGTATTTATATAACATATCAGTATGTAAATGTTGACTACTTCACTAAACACAATGTACAGTTGAGGCTTTTGTCATTATTTTGCAGATCACAAATGTATTGGACAAAGTGAGATGCTGAGCTGATGATGACGATAGATGACAAGTTAAGGGATCACAAAGGGCATAAGGATTAAGTGCCAGATTTCCAGACAAACAAAAATGTCAACATCTTAGTGGCGGTTGAGTAAAACCAGAGAATCACCAAAGTTAGCAAAGCACGAGGATTCATCATGTAGGCATAATGAATGTCGGTAATAAATCTGGAGAAAATCCATCAATACTTGTTGACAGATTTCAGTCGGGATCAAAGTGGTGGACCCTGAATTATTACTGCTGAACAAATCCAGCCGGAATTAGAATCAAAAAAGGGGTATGATGTAATGACAACTTTAAGGATTATAACTATTTGATAATAACTAAATAATGTTTAGTTATAGACAGCTGTGTTGACCTGTAATGGAGCTCTCAGACAGAGTTCCTCAGCGTAATACACCAACACATCCCAGGGAGCGCTAACTTTCAGAAAGTGTATTGTTCTCTTTTCATTCGCTGTTTCCTCCTAAAGGGACGACAGGCCACATTGAGAAGTTGTTAGTGAATATGTCAAAGGAAAAGACAAACAGATTTTAAACTCATGACTAAGATAAATAATATGATGTGCTGAACCTTTTCCAGGAGCAGTCCAACACTCTCCAGATTCTGGACAAACTTCTCCCTCCACTGTTCCAGCTGGGCCTTCCTTCGCTCAGAGCGGCTGTTCTCCTCGGTGGGCACGGCCTCCCCCTCCACGCAGGCAGCCTCACTCTTCCCCTTTCCTCTCCGCTTCCTCCGCGAGCGAACCTCCCACACCAGCACAAAGTCTGAACCCAGATCAACCACAGAGAGCCAAAAGTTTAAATGAGGTTCTGACCCAGTCATACATTCAACTCTGAGCTTATGACAGCTAATAGAATGTAATCTGCTGATGCTGCCTATACCAATTTTAGTTCTTCCATCTCTGAAGTAAATCCCCGGGTGTGACACTGGCTGGTTACTTCTTGTATTCCAGTTAAGGTGAACGGGATCGTCACCCTCAATACCTTCGTCAGCAGCTGCTGCTGAAAACTAAAAAGATCCACAGTTCATGATTCAAAACAAGTCAGAGCAGCAGGCAAAAGATTCTTTCACTTTTCTGTAAGTAAACCATCTGTTCTGTATGAGGATGGTTAACTTCATTGCGATGAGTTGTAACAATAAATTCACGCATGTGCCACTGCACAGCATCATAAAAACCACCTCTTTGAGTCTAGGGAGATATGATAAGAACCATCACTGGGCTTTTCTACCGTATGATTGAAAACAATCCTTCAGTGCAGCAGTCACAAGATGAATTTTAATAGACCACATCGCCTGTGGATATCACATTAAGAAGAAAACCTGGATTCACTGCATCATGTGTGAGGTGTGAAGGCACGAGAGAGAAGCAGCTGTGTGAACCAATATACAGTTATTTTCAAAGTTTATGTCATTACTTAAAAGCAGCAGTATGATAAAATAGTGAAAGTGCTCACATATCTGGGTGGGATGAAGACTCCGTTCTGCAGACTCCCATAGCTCTCTGTGCTTTGTGCTTCGCCTACATAGTCCAGATCCAGGAGGACTTCTCTGTCGCCCTTCCTCAGCATGATGTGCCTGGACACATTAAACTGTGCAGCTGAACAAATCTGTGCTCATCGCTTCAGTATTTCACACATGACGACTCCAGACATACTGGAAAAAGAGACTGGAATGATAAAAAAATGATGATACTGTACCTTTGCTGGAGAGAAAATGAGGCTGCTGCTGAGGATTTTCACCAATCTGTGCTTTTCTCTCCCTCGTCTCTATCTCTGCATCCGTCTGGCTCCTCGGCTCCACTGATAAATGGCTGTGAAATACCGTAATGGACGTAGCATACAGGCAGGGGCTGATACTTTTGCTGCCTGCCTGAATGGAAATGTTCTTCAGGACATACAGTAGCAGCGGTGCACATCCCCACCTCATAAATAATGCAGCAGCCAGTCAGGGGGCAGTGGATGAGAGAAATCTAGGATAACACATTAGGGAGAAATCTCCTTGATGTTAATGGGTATTCCCTCACCCATACCAGCTGATTTACTCTTTTCATTTCGTGGGTTTTAAAATGTACACACAATCAAAATAAATTATAGAGGAGCCATCTGTGTTCCATTTTCTTATTTACTGAAAAAAATCAAATTTTTCCTCAGAGTAGCATCAGCACCATAGGTCACATCATTTATTTTCTGCCGCATCTCGCCTCCTCTTTGCTTGACTGCATTGCTGCAGTCAAGACGGGGCTGGATGTCAGCAGCGTATGAAGAGGTACAGAGCGTAGAGAAGAGGATGAAAAGGGAGACGGCAGGAGGAAGTTGGAGAGTGTTGTCCTGACATAGAGACGGGGAGTAAGGTATTATAATTGTATAAGAAAGTGAAAAGCTGCAGAGTGAAATGAACGAGGGGGAGCAGAGCCTGTTTTACACTCAAATTTAATTTAAAGGTTAAAAGGATCTATTGGCAGAAATTAAATAAAAAAGATTCTAGTGATGTTTTCACTTGTGTGTTTTATCTACATTGTAGGAATTGTTGTTTTCTTTACCCTAGAATGAGCCCTTTATGTTTATATACTTTATATTTACATCATGCTGCAACATGACACTTCACCACTAGATGTCACTAAATTCTACACACTGAACCTTTAATGGGTAGAAATACTGTTTGTTGTCTGATAATTAAAAGATCAAAGCTGCCTGAAGTAAAGTACTGCAAATAAAAGTGTTTTAGCAGGATTTTTATTGTACAATTTATACAACTGCATATGAATCCAAATTTTCAGTTACCTTCAGGCCAGCACTATTATGTGCCCCAACAGAACACAAAGCAAAACTCAAACGCTTTCTTTCCCTCTGCACATGGACAGTTGATTTTGTCTTGTCTCCTTAGAAAGCCAGGGTATGTTCACCTTCTGTCCCTGCTAGTTAATTTATGAAGTTTAATTGCTTGTGAAGGCTGTGAAAATGAAATCCTACGATTAATAAAGTTGATGGGTCTTACTCCATAGAATACACTGAGTTACATTATGGGGAATATATGATCCAGTGTTGTTTGAGTTTTACAAACCAGGAGACTCTACTGCCTATGTTTTAACCATATTTACAAAAAAATCTCTTATGATCCGTAAAATAAGCTGCTGCTGTTGTGGTGCAGAACTTGTGTTGTGGGTTTTGTGTGAATGAGGTGACTTTACAGCCCTGTTTAACAATATGATCTTAAGGGAATCAGACAGAAGGACAGCCCTGTGTTCAGCCTCTTGTTTTTTCTTTTCAGCCAAAGCATTCAGAAGAGCTAGAACATCAGAGTGTGTTGATTCAACCCAACACTTTTTATTTTCTGGAGTGAATTTCATTACTTTGTTTTTGAAAAGCTCTCCTGTCTCTGCGAACATCCCAGGAGGACAACACACACTCTTCTCATCCATCTCATCAATCTGATATTGTCCCTCTTCTCGTCTCTATCTTTCTTGTGCTGAGTCATTGTGTGATTTCACATGAATCCTCCACATGTTGTCTTCAGCAGGCCACTTCACTGTTGTGCTCAGTTCCCTGGATGCCGGTTTATAATTTCAGCTTTGTTAATTTTTATATTCCAGTCTTGTCTTATGATCACAATAAACTTAACTATACCTGTGACAATTGAATGGCTCCAGCTGGGTTTTCTTCTTTTCCTGCAGGGGATAATTTTCTTCCCTTCTTTAAATCTCTTGAATATCTTTCAGCTATCATTTTTGCAACACATCTTGAAATATTGAGGAGAAAAAAAGTTTCCTACAATGTCCGAATGATCCTGTTCTAAATTGTTGTGGTCTGAAGACAAGGAGGAGAGTTACTGGCTTGTTGAAACTGCAGCAACAGCACAAGCACACCCAAGGTGGCATTATTGTGCTACTCAAATGACAACAATGAATCTGAACAAGACCAGTGCTTACTCTTTGTCCTAGCTAATGCAAAACCTAGGACAAATCAGATAAGTGAGTGTGGGAAACATACTGTATCTGCTTTTGCTTTAACAAAATTACAAAAGAATTAGGACACAAAAAGAAATGTGCATCAATGGGTTCAGAAGAAATGTCTTACACTCATCATTTAAAAAGACCTTATGCAAATTACTGACCACTCAAAGTCATTGCGTATTTTCCCCCTATCTTTACTCAAGAGCGCAGTCTTTCAGTTTGAGAACTTACTGATTTCATGTTCAATTTTGTAATGCTCTCACTCACAACCCTGCACTCACACTCAAATAGCCCATGCTTGTACTTAGATTAGCTCCGCTTGTGCTCAAAATGAGCACTTGCACTCAGATTTTAATTTGGAGAATGACCACAGAGATTTTTCAGTCAATAGTGTTTGTGAGAATGGCCTCCAATGTGGGGCCGTTAAAGTCTCACTCTTTCCAGTTCATCCCATACAAATGGGATGGAGTTGAGGTCAGGGATCTGTGCATGCTACTAAAGGCTTCTACAGAAAACTCACAACCATTTCGGTATGGACCTCACAAAGTGCACAGGGAATTACCAACATGATGAAACAGGAAAGGGTATTTCCCAAACTGCTGCTACACTGTAAAATACTGTGGAATTAGGATTTATTTTCATAGGGAAAAGGGGAGACACTAATGTCTCGGGATACAATAGCTGTAGACAGGAATCTTTTTGGCAATATCTTATAACAGATAAATCAAGTCACTTCACCATAAGTGAAGCCTATATCAGAGGAAACTACATATATGACCTCTACTGGTGACTAGGGAGAGTTGCAGCATTGGCAGTGTTAAAACAGTGGTGCAGACTGAGAAGTTTTATAAATCAGGAATTCAAAGAATTACTGAGTCACAGGCAGAAATCCAAAACCACACATCAGACATTGTGTCGGCATATTGTTTTACACTTGGAATCTTTAGTAAAAAGAGACATTTTCTGTGAAGAAGGAAAGCCAGCTGAATACATGAATACATCATCTGCTCTTACCTGTAAATCTTTCATCCCTGCTCTAATGTGACTGGCCTTGTGTTTTCAATGCAGAGTATTTCACTGGCTTGACCCAACACAGAGATGTCGATGTTAAAGCGACCACAGACACAGTTAGCACGTATCATCACAGGAGCCATAGTTTTGTTTCAGTTTATTCAGTTACGCTGTCCGATCACAAAGGTTTATTTGCACATTCATTACCATTATGAACAGTATAAAACCCTCTGGACATGCATGTCTTTCTGCAGGACTTTACAGTATGTTATATTGATTAGTGCTATATTTACAATTTGATAAAACTACCAAAAATAACATAAATATTACATGCATTATACGTTTATGAACAAAAATCAAAAAGCGCCTTTTTCAGAATGCATCATTCAAAAGATGTCATCCACCATTGGCCAGCAATGACCTACACTCAAAAGACTGCTCAAAAAGACTAGTTCTTCTTTATATACACTTATAGGTCACAACTCTAAGCACTTGATTTTCTTTTCATTGATAATGAACTGTTCTCTCCCTGGTCAAACATCTTTCAGTAATCCACAGGAGGGAGAAGATTTCAAAAACACTGCCGACCAAATCCTGTTTTGGAACCCACTGAATTATTCAAAGATTTTAAAATAAAACCTTCTCCACGTAATGGTATCACTTTTCAGTCTTCTCTGTGCACGCAAAAATAAATTCATAATGCTGCATGGAACATGGGAGGAACAGAAGTAGAAAAATGGATTTTAAACAACGTGTAATTAGACAAAACAGCAGCAATCTTATAAAATGCATGGTGACTCTTAAGGTTTTGGATGTGAAGTACCTTTTCACCTGAGATTAGATTTCTTTGTAAAAGAGCAGAAGATGAGCAAGAACAAGTGGCACTTGGAACGGCTTAAAGCACTGAGTGATGCTGACGTCAAAAAAACGAACAGGAGACATAGGACACGTACTGTATGTGTGGGGCTGATACTCTTGACTGTTCAGTGCCTCTGTTTTTTTTAAATTTGCTGACTATGGAATTTGTGGCAGGACATTATGTCTGTCGTCAGAGTTTCTGACCCGTCCAATAATCACAGCATAAATTATGATTGTTTAAGTTTTCTAATGCAGTCGGCCAAATGTACAGTGTAAAGCAAACTACTAAATTCAATAACTGTTTTTTTTCCAGTTTGAACTAATTGGCCAAATTATCCAGTTCAGTCAAAAAAGGCAAAATTGTCATTGTGGAAGAAACCACACTTGTCTCTGCCTTTCGGTAAAAGCAGTTACACACTGACACAGTAGCAGGCTTCAGTGTTGTCGACAGATTGTAACATGCATAAACATTACCATTCACTCCCTATGTCATTTACAAGGAAACTAAAAAGGCTTGATTTAGGATTTTCTAATCCTCATGCAGTGTAAAGCTGTGTCATATTAGATAATATTATCGGTGATGCATTTGCAAAGGCTATTTGAGGATTATTTTGAAACCTCAGACGTGGTCCTACGTCACAAAAGAATGACTACTTTCTATAATCTAGTGTCTTATAGCTGGTAGAGTGGCCACATTAGTGTACGTCACTGTGTGCTGTCACAAACCACTGGTGTAAAAAACAGCTATTGTGATTCTAGCTCTTACTATTAGTGATTCTTCTTTAACCAGACTAAAGACACATCTTCTGATTCAGACACAGAAATTTACACCAAGACAATGTCATCACTCAGCAAATCGTTTTCTAACAATTGTTCCCGCCTTCTTCTAAAATGGAAAGAAAAACCAGGACGTTATGATGATAACACAAAAACTAAAATTTGTACCATTTAAAAAAAGAGACTAACAATGTGCAAGTCTGCATGGAAGCCTCCGCTCATCTCAAGAGTGGAGAAAAAGGCAAGTCTGTTGCAGTTCTGACTGACAACATTTCAAGTGGTAAAGCAAGATCTCAGATAAATGTTATGTAACAGTGCAAATATCCAGGTATGCTTCATATTGAGATCCTCATTCTCTCAGGATAATGTACAGTGAAGAGGATTTTGTCCTCACACAAACTGAATCAAACACATAAGCGACCATCGGTGGTTATTCATTGATACTGTACAGAGCTGTACATTTGCTCTATACTGACACTGAGTCAGGGTGTAGTGTAACATCTTGTACAGTAACTCTGTTAACCAGGAGTCACTGTATCATCACACAGTTGTGGGTTGTGCGAGCAGAAAGCAGTACTGATACTATACATATATATGTGTGTGTGTGTGTGTGTGTGTTTGCAAGGCAAGAAGTGTGCATTTTTCCACATCGCAAAAGAGCAGCAACATGCCCTTCATATATGGCTTTCTTGATACATATATTAAGTAAATTATAAGAAACATCCAGCTCGTTTTTATAGAGAATCATTAATACCTTTCTTATCTCACTGTGCAGAGAAACTCATAACAGATCTTTTATCTTCCTCCCAATTCAAAGTATGTGTTTATATGTGCAGTTTATCACTCACTCAAAGTCAAGGGTTAAAAAAGAAAATGTATTTAAATGCTCACTTTAAGGTGGATTACCCACTGAAGAAAAGAGTTTTATGTCGACGTATCGGAGAAAAAACTCAATGCCAAAATGAATTAATTCAGCAGGCTACAACTGAGTGCAAGATGCACTGAAAATCAGTTTGAAATTCTTACCATGACACAGCTACTCGCTGTGCATTGTACATTAGTACATCCCCATTTCCTGCAGTGTTTCCCATATACGTAAACCACATCATGTGAAACCAAACTTTTCCTTCATTCCTCATATTTCTTCCTACATTGCTGCTATGTCCTAAGAACCTCTGATAGAAGAATAACAGTAATGTATCAACAGGATGATTAACATGAGAAACATTGTCACTCTACCAGAGGTTCATTCATTTCATTTCAAAGGAGGAAGTCTCTCCGTTGCACATGTGATGTCTCATATGCATTGCTACTTATGCAGGAGGTTTCTCTGACAGAATCGTTTCATCATCACCCGACTGGTCTGTTAAGTCTTCCGACATCAGACTACCAGAGTGTTTCAGTGGCTAACAAAAGGTAAGCTACATGAGTGCATGTGTGTGTCCGTCAGCACCAGGGTTCACGTTGGGCTCTGCCTCGGGCCAAGCTGTCCGCCCTCTGCCAGGCACTCTTCATCAGGGCGAGGGCCTCGCTGCATCTCTTCTGCACTGACGGATCAGTCACATCTCTGTGGGGAAGGTCAACCTGTGTAGAGTGGGGGAATTCATGAGCCAGTAGTTGTTTGATTTACATATTTGCTGATATTCTCAAACTGTTAATATTTCAGTTATTGCAATATCACTGTATTGCCCTTGAAGCCCATGTGACAATGGCAGTCTACAGTGTGTTCTGACCTGGTAAATGTCTTTCCACGTCTTGTCCAATGCCTCCAGCAGCCGATCTCTCTCTTCACAGCCGCTGAAGTACAAGACCCATGGAGGGAGGAACTGGGTTCGATCTGTTGCAAACTCCTGTTTCAAAAACAGAAGGACGAGTTTTATTAAAAGCCTTAAACACAAGATAAAAAAAACATTTAACTCTGATGTATAAGTGATGTATTGTCTAAACAACTGTAAGAGTCCTACTTTTTGTGTAAATTAGTTTTGAAAAGATAATGTTTAGTATTTAGGCCAATGCAGTACACTTTCTATCCAGAGCAGTAGGGAACTCACAAGCCTAGTTTTCTGTGTATTCAGCTTTAAGACTGAGTAAAATCGCTTGGCTAGATTATAATAGCAATGGGGAAAATCCTGCCTAAACCCATCAGAGACACATGACCTCTACATTCAAATACCAGTGATACCAGAGTTCAGTTTACAGTTTGCTCAGTACTAAGTGTAGTGTGATGTATAATGTAATGATCGCTGGGCCCCTTCTTAGACTGGAAATACTTTACAAACACTTATTGTGAGGCTCTCTCTTTTAGAACAGATCAGTGTAATTAACTTAACATTTAACTTCATGTGTGATTGTTTAAAAAGCCACTCTTGTTTTTCTATGTTGATAATCAATTTAAAATTTCAGAAAAAGAGAGAAAAATTAAATAACTCTGTTAGTTATGGCATGGAGATCACATGTGAATACAATAAAAAATGTTGATATAAATTCTAATATAAAACTGCTGAACATATCGTCACTCACAATGACACAGTACTCCTTGTCGGCCTCCAGGTTGACAGTGGTGACATCACAGATATCAGCGCTGCCCAGAGAACGGAAGAAGCTCGTCTGACAGTCCTGATGGCAGGTTAGCAGCTTCCTGTCTGTCATCACCAGGCAGCATGGGATACACGGGGTGGGAGCCACACCCTGAGGGATGACCTGGAGATAACATCGTTGTAGTTTGATTATAACTTGCTCATGTGAATGCAGCTTAAATCAATCCACATTGATATTGTGCACACAAGCAAAAACCAGATGTTCCCTGCAAACAATGAAGATCAGCAGGTCCTGTCAGGTCAGAGAATCCCCACAGGGATTATATGGCACATTATTTGTGCGTTTATCCATGGTCACTTCCTGTTGAAAGCTGTAAGAAAAGCCAATCCAACCTGATTTAGAGGGGCTTCCCATTTGAGTTTAAGACACCAATGTGTGGGATACCACAATGAGAACATTGGTTATCATTATTGTCACAAGAAAACTAGCACAGTTTGTTTCAGCATGTTTGAATTATTGTTGTTTGAGGAAAACATGCATTGAGTTCATATGTTTACATGACTTGAGGAAAAAGTACAAAGAAAGGCTTCATCTGTAAATGCTGAAGTGAGTAAGCACACAACATGTGACTGAGGGGTGGAATGTGTTTAGTCTCACAGAAGTACATACTGCACAACACTAAGTACTTTTAGAATGAAGTTGTACTGAACAGACAGACAACCATCACTATCTCCCTGTCTCTCTAAAAACACTGAGATATATAACATGCGTGCATTGTGTGACTTTCCCTTCTTACCCCTTTAGAGACAGACTGGCAGAGCAGCTGCATCCATTCGGCCATCTCCTGCTCATGGTTGGCGCTGAGCTCCAGAGGCGGGCGCTCTGTCAGGATGACCTGGAATGCATGGGGACGCTCTGTGCTGTTTGAGCGCCGGCAGCCGCCACAATGCTCTCCTCTGTTTGAGTAATGAGGAGGGGGAGCAATGAGGATAAAAATATACTAGTGATAATCAGTGAACATAGTTCTGTTTACTGCTTTTGAACAGTAAAATCTAATGGGTTCACCGTCTCCTGTTTCACCTTTCAGACTCTTCAAACTTACCCCATAGTGACGGACAGCTGAGGTGTCGTATCTGTTCTTTCTGCATACAGGTAAAGAATCCCATTGCTGCAAGAAAAGTGGACAATTGTTTATATTCATCAAGCTCATTATATTGCATAATTATACAACAATTATACTAGTTCTATAATATCGATAAAACCACAATAGCTTAACCACTTTTTTCCAAAGCATTTTGGTCCCGGTGGGTCTAAAAGAGCCAACAGTGGTGCCTTTTTATTTCTTAAAATTAAAAAAAAAAAAACATTTTATCCAACTATTCATTTTTAAGTATTATTACAGGGGTTTTAATTAGTTCAATTTAAGACTTTTAACATTATAATGAATGAAATTTGAATATGACAGATAATCAGAATATCAGATTCCTAAAATCCTATTAATTAAACTTCCCCATAATTGAAAATAAAGTGAAGTAGCCTGTTGGTGAACAACTTTAAACACACCTCTTTATCTACAGGCCGAGACAGTTAGTGTCCATTTCCTACAGCTAAGCTGAGTGCACACAGATAAACTCAGGCCAAAGATTTCCATGATGATCTTGTGTGTAATTTTATTATAGTGTACTAAAGTAGAAGTGGCATTGAATGGAACTGTAACATAATCAAAACTTACTAAACATAGTTTCTGGCCTAGTGCAGAATATTTTAATTTATTTATGACTTTTAAATTTTAGGCCTTTTTAGACTCTTGTAAATCTTTGTGAACCTTGTACTATAATTAATGTAACAGACAAGACCGCAGTCTCTACCCTGTATTATATATTATATATAATATATAATATAATATATAAACATTGTGTAATGCTGGCTGGAAAACTGCTGGATTGATTTGCTCTGCACCCACAAAATGTGTGAGAGTGGCAGATGCTGAGAGGAGGGACAACCTGAAGGAAATTTTTATGTCCAATATGTTTGTCATCTTTCAATAAAGCAAAAGTGTGAAGTGAGGGTGTTTGGAACTGAGGATCATTACACTTTACAGTCCTCACAGGTTTTGTGAGCTGAGAGACTGAAATACCATAAATATTAAGGGATGTGAAAAGAATGTTTTTAGTGACAGACAGTGAAACCTGACACATATTGTAATGTCATGCACATAGTATGTGTGGAAACAAACCAATGTGTATTGTAAGTAACATTAATGCCAGTGGAAAAGGGAAGCAATATGTTCGACCTGCTCATACCTGAGCACAAGGTAGCAGCTTTTCCACAGCTCTTTGCCCAGGTACGAGTTTCCAGACCGGTACTGGAGAGTCCCCTCCTTGGTACTGGAAGGGACTCTAGAGCTCGGTGGGCCTTCTTGGGGAGACATAGTCATGTCCATAGGATCCTCCCAGTGGACCAGTGAATAGAGTTGGATAGACACTTCCATTACCTGGAAATGCAGGCAAGTATTGGCTTATTAGTGCTATACATCAGAGTGGAAAAGCAGGGACAATTGTTATTATTATTATTATCAGCATTAAATACTGTAAATGCAGAAGTTACACAATGTTTTTATCAATGCACTTTCTTGGTGGATAAGGAAATAGAAATAAAATGACTATAACAGTGTTTTGCATGGCATGTCAAATTTACATAACTTCTAAATCAGGTTCCAAAGCATAAAGCTCTGAACATAATGTTTGAAAACTTTTTCTGTGGTTGCATGGCAACATAGTTGGTGGAAAATCTGAATTGCATTGCATTTTTAATTCATCCAATCAGAGAAAAGCAACTCATGCTGTGTTGTCAAGTGTGTTGGCTTGTTCTCCGTAAGACCAGATCTTTGATGGAGTTCAACATTTCTTTACCTCACAGTGAGATTCCTGGGAGACAAACTTAGTGAGAGCCAGTTTTTCCATTGTAGCATCAGTCAGAATGGAGGGGTAAGGGGGCTCACGACAGCCCTTCACCATGGCTGACTTGAGAACCGAAAGGAACAGGCTGTATTCAAGAAGAGAGGTAAACTGGATGAAGTTAAACACGTCTTGTAACGCAACTTTTGCGCACACACAGTTTATCTGCCAACCACGACTCGATAGGAAACGTGACGCGCACACCCAGAACAATCCAGATTCATGTTCCGACATCATCGATTGGTAACTAAATAAATTTAGACAGCATGTGTGAAGAGAGCGACTGAGATGATCAGATGCATGCACACTTGCAGATTACAAGGCATAGTTCTTACTCTTACGAAACATATGACAATGATATAAGGGTACACTCACAGAGTCAGTGAGGAATCAGCTGTGTCCAAAAGAAATTTTCTTCGTCTGTTGGTGCAAACCACCGTCACTGTCTGTTGGTCAAGGCCCACCTTCAGGAACACAACATTACAACTACTTTATTAGACACATCACTAATTATGTGCTCCGTTACATCACGCTTGAGTCTTCATGAATATCGTGTAATTAACTCTCCATAGATCACACGAAAGCAACAGCCTGAAGGCATGGACGAACATGAGAATATGAAAATCCTTTGTTGTGCAGGACACTTACTGAGAGATAGTCCACTTCATTATAAGAGACTGCTTCTTCTACTGTGTAGGGTTTCTCCGCAGCACCTGTGATGAAAATTAATGAAATGTATTTTTAGTCATTAGATTTTAATCGGACTAATGTTGATATCCTGGTTTATCTAAACACATCATCTCTGACCTGCTGGGATCTTTCAGAAATAGAAACTGTCTGGGTTGCTTGTACAGGCAGACAGTGCACAATTTTATGCCATGAATAAAAAAATCTGTATCAGAAATCGCTAACCATTCATCTTATCACACATGACACATGTATTGTTAAAGGCCCAAGGAAGTGCACAACCAGTGCTCTGTAGCAGTGGTGATTGGACCTCAACGTAAGAGACGGGATGTTTATAATGGGCACTGCAATACTACCAAACAATGGCAATGCATTCTGGGTCTAGCCACTCACCCTTCCGTAGCAGGTAGATGTAACAGTCAGTGAGGAGCAGGTAAAGGGGCTGCAGATCTCCCTCCATGTGGCCCGTACTCATCCTCAACATCTGAAAACACGATCATAAAGTGTTGGAAACCTCAATGTTCATCGGTCAATGTTCATCAGGCTCTAACTGTTCCTGTCTTCTTGTGATTGGTTCTGGAAACTTGATTCCACATTATAGCATGCTGCTACATGTATAGGAGACTGTTTAAGAGATGTATATTCCAATAGCAAACCAGTGTCATTTAATACACTAGTTACATCTGCATCTTTTGTTTACACAGTTTGGTGAAAAACTGTGATATATGGTTTTTACTTAATACAGATAAATTATTACTACATGCGTAAAAGCCGTTAAACAGGAATTGGAAACTGAGCCTTGCAACACTTCCACTAAGCTACAGCCTCCAAACCACTTTGATGTCAAAACAAGTGTGACAGAAAAACTGGTTAGAAGTGAGAAAGAACATTTCTGAAGAGAGTTTTTTTTTTTTTAAACAGTCATGCTAAAAGTTCATGTCACCAGTTGTGTTGCTATAGTAAAACCTGTCATTCAACTACTAATTTTACAGCTGGTCATTGAAATACATGCTTTTCACTTTCACATTTTCCAAAAGAATGTCAGTCCTTTCAAAATGAGTAAAACATTAAATCACTGCCTGTTTTTACCTTGAAGAGCTGCTCCTCATTCTCTCTGAAAACATGGATCATCAAAAGAAGCAAGTGATTATTGTCCACCCTGAGGAAGAACAATGGAAAACATTAGACACACTGGATACCATTGCAACACAAACAGCACATTTTGAAGAAGCTACATACCTAAACTCTGCAGGGTGAGAACTCTCTAAGGGACTAAGCTCCTCTTGTACCCGTTGTTTT
The DNA here is from genome assembly GCF_024713975.1 of Paralichthys olivaceus. Classification (NCBI taxonomy): domain Eukaryota; kingdom Metazoa; phylum Chordata; class Actinopteri; order Pleuronectiformes; family Paralichthyidae; genus Paralichthys; species Paralichthys olivaceus. Next base: position 8,701,582 of record NC_091098.1, read on the forward strand.
GTTTGCACATTAAATGAATTATTGGCCATATGCTCTTTTTTTACATTTTCCTCCTTTATGTCAAGCTCCTGTTCTGTTGGCGCTTTTGCCTCTCCTTCATCTTCAAGGCAACCTGAAAGAGTCTGCGACTGGCTATGCTCTGTAGAGTCATGGTGGCCACCACCTGTGGGAGCAGAGTCTGGACTGATGGCGGTAAAGCAGCATATGTCTGTCGGTGAAGGAGAGGCCTGCAGGAAGTTGAGGCCTGTGGCCAGAGTCTCTCCTGGTACGGGGTCAGGTGGCTTTCCCCCTGAGTCCTCTCGAAAGGGCTGCTGTGTGGGGGGCTCGGGGCCCTGATCACAGCCATTACCATTTTTCTCCTCCTCCTCTTCCAGGTGCTCCCAGGCCCCTTCCCTGTCTAGAGCCCCATTGAGCCGCTCCATGACGTCATGGAGGGGCTGGCCCACGCTTTCCATGGAGGTGTCAGTCATCTCTGGGAGGCGCAGGAGGCCTTCTACCCCGTCCTCATCACCCTCATCCACCGTCTCTGATCCCACCCTGCTTCTGCTCAACTCTCCTTCACCATCCGGATGAATCAAAGTGCAATTTAATGAATCCATATCCTCCGAGGCCAAGAGGCTGCTGTCGATTTCCATGAGGTCAGAAGAGACGGAGTTATGGATGCTGCTGCTGGAATCTGTGGACCCCTTCCCTCGACGTTTCTTGGCTGGTTTCCTTCTTCTGGCCATCCTGAAAGAAAACAGTACTTAGCTGCATTTTTCCTTTTTTCTAAAACCAAGCTGATTGAGCTCTGCAGATGTAATGTGAGCTCACTAATGCATCTGTAGCTACTGTACCTGATGACCTCCAGCTCATTGCTGGTGTACTCTGTGTCATCTCCGGCCGTGATGCTGTTGTGGCGGCTCACTATGTGAACTGGCGTGACGTCGGCTGAGGTGTTGGTGTCTGAGTCCTCGTTGAAGGGGTTATGTCTGGATGTGGGGCTGTGTGGAGGAGGATGAGCTGCTACCTTCACCTTCACAGAGCTGACAGAAAGCACCACTGTGTCGCTAATGACTGTTTGGGGATCAGATCCACTGGATCGTGGGCAGCTGGCCTGGTCGGTCAGGTCACCCTCTATCATTAAAAGTCACAAATAAGCATTCACTTAATAAAAAAGCAGCAGTTATCAACATTAATGTCTATATTCAAAGAAATACACTTAAGTTTTGGTGAAGTCTTGCTGGTAAGTTGAGCTGCAAATGTTGACATTACAAGGTTTTGCTTGAAATTGTAACTTAGAGCAGAACTGTTTCTCTTCATAAATTTGTGTCCATGTATTTAGTTTTATCAGGAATATAGAGCTGACCAGCGAGACTATTTCACAAAAACTTTGTGTTTTCCTTCTCAGCATCACACACAAATGTTAGGGGCTGCAGCGTTCAATGCAATTCTTTGGCGAGAGGGTCAGAGAGGCACAAAATCCAATGCTCAAGAAATTAAGTCGGTACACAGGCAGCAGCTTTCTTTGCAGTGGCACAGGCCGAGGTCAAACTCTACTAGTGTGAAAGAGATGGGTCATGCATGAGAAAATGGACTGAATACGATGTATATAGACTAAGTCACTAGAGAGCTTTTGATATCATTTAAAATGATCCCCCAAGTTCTCTCATGCTGTTTCTATGAACTTACTTTAAGTACTGTTATTAACAGTTATGTCTTCAGCCAGGTTAAGGACAAACTAGTCCAATGTAAGATCAGATGTAAGGATCATCTCACATCCTTTAGTTATTTACACAAATCAGGAAAATGGACTTCAAGCAAAGATTACTATAAATAACACAAATAATTAAATAATCTATAAAGACAGCAATCATGTACACATCCTATATGCAGCTTACTACAAACAAATGCTGTTGTAAAAAACAACCTTGAGCAACTATTTATCAAGTTTAACCTTAACCAAACTGCGGAGCTGAACCTAGGCCAGTGCCACACATCATACAGGAAAAGAAGAAGTTACAACAACATTACACCAGACAGGCAGGTACACAGTGTACTGGAGACAGACTGGACGAGGTGAGTACCAGATACGCCAGGCATTTATCTTGCTGTAGTGAATAAAGAGGCCAAGTGAGCATTAGGATCCTTCCCCAGACGAGTAACACATGCACAGCATGACAGAACAGTTCCCATGTGCCCACCCAACACTTCCCAGGAAAAAGCAAACTTACCAGTAAACATGACATGATAAGTGCCACCTGTCTTTCAATTGCATCAACATTCAGGTAAGTTTAAAGGATGTCTGTTGGCTTATTAACATGTTAAGCTATAGGCTTAACATGTTAATAAGTTTTCATGTCCTCAGATCAGCAGTATTTTATACCAGTTAGCTTTTTCTCTATTAACATTTCTAATTACAGGCTTAAGGACCCAGCATGACTTTAGCACAAGCTGTGGGATTGCCATGCAAAAACAAAAAGGGAAGGAGGGTAGGAAGGATGAAGGGGTTGACAAATGTCCCACCTTCCCAGTCCACATTTGGCAATGACGGCAACACGTGGAAGATGTCACCAAAATCATAATCTAAAAAAAGGAGGGATGACATTCAGCATTAGAGAGGTATAGTGGAGAGGGAAGAAAGATTAAAACACAAAAAGTGTGGTATTCAAAATAACTGAGTCAATGGAGAAAGGAACAAGTAGGAACTAAAAGAGGGGAACTGACGTAATTGGTGGAGAGTGATGGGGAAAGCATTGACTGGCTGCTGCAATCACACCAATGAGAGGATTCTGTTATCAAAGGTCTCTAAATGCCACATGATCCATGTGTACATGAGTCACGAGAGTCTGCAAAGTTTAAATCCAACTTATGCTTCCACACCATTAGCTTGACATAACTGTATGAACTTGTGCCAAAGCATGTGACTGTAATTTTGAGTTTGGGAGGAGTTCATATTTTAAGGCTGCTGTTCCCTGGGTGGTAGTTTAGCAGCCAAGTAACATGAGGACAATTACTGTCCAGTTGAGCAGTAACAGCCCATTGAGGTGACACTAGATATTTGATAGTGCTCATTTTAAGAGGTAACACTGACTGGCCTTTCATGAGCCATTTCAAGCCCAAATTGGTCTCAAACCAGTTACGTCTGTGTGTCTCCTCTCAAATGAGACAATTACTTCTGATTAAGTGATGCATGGGAGCCAATAATGAGGGGGTTATGAGCATGTCTTGTCGTCAGAGAATCCCAGGGCACCTTACCTTCACTGGATGGGGCTATGGCACTGTCATCCCACTCCAGGTTGGTGGAGGTGAGCGATGTAAAGGAGTGCAGGGACAAGCTGTCTGAACTGGGCAGCCGTTCCTCAAAGTCTAGCAGGTTGTAGGGTTTGTAGTATTCTGGCATGTAAGGGGCCACATCCAGATAAGGCACATCCTGACCCAGCAGGACACAACAACAACGTTACTGACATGCCGATGATGTTAAACCTCTGTATTTATATTGGAATGAAATGGATGCTAACCAGGTCCAGATCAAAGCGAATGAACTCCAGGCCGGAGACGAGCGTGAGGAAGAGAGTGAGGTGGTCATGACTGCAAACCAGTGCGTTCCTAGCAGGAAAGGAAAGTAGTAGGAGGTTATGTGAGCGACTTCTAAGCTGCATTCATGAAAAAACAAATAGAAATCAAATTTCTCCTGGTGAAAAAAGTGGTGACATAACCATAAAAGACACCAACAAAAATGTCAAGAGAGTTTGCAGTGATAAGAGCTGACGCCGGTGTCTGTGTGTTGTAAAGAAAATCAAGTGATCTCTGCAGTGGAGTGAATACATCACTTTCTGCCTCTGCCTGCTGCACCAGGCTGCTCCACCTCTCGACTGAATAATGTGGAGGATTGGTTTCTGTTGTGAACGAGTCTGTGCAGAGAACCTCCAGCTGTGTTGTGCATGTGTGAAAGGCAAACTGCAGGTAAACTCTGGAGCCATTTCTCGGCTTTATTCACCATGTAAATAGATTCGCAGTGTTTAAAAACTGCTGATGGAAAATGAGATTTTATATCAATTTGTTATCCAGGATAAAAGATAAAGAAAGCAATACCTGGAGTTGTCTGATTGATGAGGTCTGATCATGTACATCATGTAATCAAGAATTGCTGGATGACTTACTTGAAATAATACTTTTGTAGTAAACCTCGGTTCTCCTGGAAGAGGCGCAGATAGCTCTCTAAAGAGCTCTCACTCAGTGCCAGGTATAACCATGCACGACCTGAACAGAATAGAGAAGAGTTCTTTTCTACACAGACATTATAATCCCACTGCTTGATGACGGAAGGTACTGTCTGCATGAGTGAGTTTGACTGTGTGAGAGAGATGTCTTACTTCGACCAACGTTGGTTGCTATGTGCTGAAGCTCATCTATCTGGCGGACAGCCTCTCTCCGGGTGAAGTGAAGGACGAGGACCCAGTAGCCTAAGGAAATGTCCTGCAGCCTGCAATGTTGAAAACAGTCATTGATATCAAACGTGTGAGGCCTAAAGAAGAGAGGGGAGTGGAGTAATGGTACCAGAGCTAAAAGCATTACATCATGAAAGCTTGATCAATTACATGTAGCTTGGTTCTAAACACTGTCAAATCAGGCTAAATGCATGTGTCGTGACATGAGACTTATTATATGCTTTAATATAATAATATGATTTGAAGGACTTTTGGTATGATTAATAAAAAAAAAAATTTTAATGTTTAAATTGACTGTCAATAAACCTCTTACCCATACAGCAGAGCATGGTCAAGGTGTTCACAGAGGCGCTGCAGGACCCGGTCGTGATTCCGTATAGCAGGAGTCTCATCTTCACAGGCTGCAAAGTAACTCTGCAACTGTAGAGAGACATGATTTCTCTCCTGCTTATTTTGTAATAATGATCATTATTGCATGTATGGCTGCAACTAACAATCATTTTGATAATTGATCAATCTGTCGATTATTTTTTCGATTAAGCGATTATTGATGAAAAGCTAATGATCCAGTCAGATCATTGTTTTGGCTCTGCACTCAAGCAAACCTAACATGAAACAGAACAACAACTATAAATAATATGAAGTATTAATTAAGCATGCATAATGGTGTTCAACTTCACAACTCTGGAGGAACTGTTACCCTTTTTATTTATCGTCTCTAAGGTTCAGGAGACTGCAGAAGGACAATTATCCTACAGTAAAACATCAAGTCAAAGTAACAAAGGAATTTAGAGCCAAGTAGTGGAATGTTGTTGACCTAATTCCAAACAAGTATGTGTTTTACTGCTTTGATTCCAGTGTGCCTGTACTCCTTGTATTTCAATTTTACTGCTGGGGTCCAGAACTAAGGCAAAAAACCTTATGAAAGAAGCAAGTAAGTGCATCTGGCTTTTCTAGTCGCCTAAAATGGAGGACAATGCGTTAAAAGAACAGCTCAGCCCATATGGATTATGGGGAGCAACACTTAGGAAAAAAATAATTCAAATACTAATATATTGTATTGGACTTATCAGTATTGAATATAAACATATTGGATAAATAGGTTCTAATCAAAAGGCCTACAAGTTCAATATTGTTGGTCTGATGTTGATTTAATTAACAATCAAAATGTGCCACTTTTAGCTTTTTACAGTCATTATCCGATTTCAAACTCTCAGTATGTTGAGTAAAAGCAACACAAAAACATACTAGAGTCGGAATGTTTTCCTTTCTGAACTTAACATACTGACGTTTTTTTGGACTGGAACCATTTGACTAAGCAATGTTTGTCTGAGGTAAACACTGAACACTTGCTTGAAGGCTTGACACATTCCCTTTCTTTATCACTTACTTCTTTGTCACTACAATAAGAGATAAACTGATGAACTAAAGACCTATGAGACAAATGCAGGTTCAAGATACTGTACTACTAGGCTCGCAGCACTGTACATACAAAGATGGGGCCATTCTAATGCCATCATCTGATTATGGAACACGAGGGTTTGAAATGGGAAATACATGAGAAATATATCCAGAAGGGAAATGCATGGACACTAAGATTTGAAAATAGAATGTGCAAACAAGCAGGGAGATAAAGAAGAATATGCTGTGATCTGTATCGGGTAATTTCAGAATGCCAGAGATTACTGGTGAAAACATTATTCATATTGTATTTCATAACGGATGGGAAGTTGAGCAGAGATGAAGCAGGTAACCATTGTGTTGTAATGTGTGTGTGGTTCGGATGCATGTGTGTTTACAACACATGCCGCAGTGGACAAACAGCAGCTTGGCTCCACTATTGTTTACAGTGATCAAAACTGAAGCTGCAACATGACAGCAGAGTGCTGGGGCACAGACACATGACGGGGATCGGACACATAATAGGGAATCCAGTGTGTGTTTGAGTCTATCACTGAGGGCAAGGCCCCTCCATGTCAGTGAGCTGGAAGTGACCCCCCCACCCATGACTTGAAAGTTGCCCTGTTCAGCAGACAAAAGATCTGGCGTTAGCGCCACTACTTGAATCATGTGGAAACGAATACACTCCGACAGTCTGACCGGGCGGCGCTTACCTTCTTCACAGACAGGGAGAGGTTTTCCAAAATGCGGTCCTTCACTTTGAGTTGATCCATCACTGGTCTGCTGGCAGCTCGGCAGGTTGTCAGCTGACTCCCACAGCGCGGCTCTTGTTTTGCTAACGCTAAAACACCGCCCGCGTTAGCTAGCTAACATGATCCGAAGCAGCTGTATGTCAAACCAACCACAGAGCTGAGGTTGACAGCTGTAAACACGGAGTTGTTGTGGGTTTTTTTCAACGGAACCACTACTTCATAACAGCCATGTTAACGCCTGTGGAGCAGGGGGATGTGTCGACCTCTGTCAGCGGGTGCTTTGAGCTCCGGTTAGCTCAGAGCTGTAGCCACCAGACTTTTTTAACGCTAATCAAGCTGGGGGCGGCTACTTCCACAGTCCGCCTCTGAATAACTGTGACAGGAGCTGTGTCACACTGTCGGCCCCAGCTCTCTGGTTCGTCACCGATCACCACTTTGTGTTGTCTTTATACGTATTTACCAGCAAAGCGCATTACATCAAACTTTTTCGTCTTACTGACCTATATGTTCTGAAATGAGAGGGTGACGTCACCAGCTGCCTCAGTGCGCGTGCGTGGGGAGGAGTGAGGAAGCTGATTCTCATGCTCATTGAATAAAAAACATTCAGTAATGGTGGATCTGAACCATGTGAGATAACCATAGGCTGTAAATAAAGAGGGGAAATAACTCTTACATACAGCGCATGTGTTTTATCTTAAAATAAACATTCAATATTTGTATCCTCTATAAATCTGCTACCTGCCTGTTTGCATTGTTTTTTACTCATCTCTATAAATACAGTATACGCTTGTGATCTAAAATGTGTTTTTCTTACTTTATATTCCCTGACATTGATCTAGTTGCATTGCAGGGCTGACCTTTCTTATCCAACACTTTTTATTGTATTGTTGACCGTGTTTTCTAACATGCGAAAAATCAACCTTGAAACCTTTTTTTGAGTGAGGTCATGCTGCTGTCTTCAGTAGGAGCACACAACTTGTTGATCAACTGACACAGTAAAGTAGATTCATGCAAAGGTTTGACTGGTAGCTTCTCAGAACTGGCTCTAGAAATACATTTACTCATCCTGTATAAACTGTACCTTTTTTGCAAAGAATATGTAGATTTAAAAGAGTGTATTTTTATATTAATTATGGGGGAAATAATCTACGTACCGATGACCCAGTTCCCATGACAGCATATCACTGTAAACAACATTATGCAAAGCATTAAAATAAGGGTCAAGTCATGGAAACGGCAGGAATTTCTACTGAGTGGAATGTCAGTATTTTATTAAGATGACTCCAGCTTTTTTGGAAACACATTACAAGTCTTATCAAAAAAAAAGTTGGCATATTCAGTGCATGTAGTTACCACCAATAATATTTCCTGATTGAGAAAATGTAGGTCAATTTTTAATATGGACTTGTGTTTCAAGGCAAGTGCTCTACTTTGGAGCTAATCCTATCAAATGTAAAGCAACTTTATTCAAACACCGACTGACTTTTGAACATATAATGGGTCAAAGTAGAAAAAAAAAAAAACAAAAACAAAAAAAGAAGTAGGATCCCCTTTGGCCTCTAGTTGAGAGCTCCAACAACCGAACAGAAACTGTATTTTTAACAGAGGACTACAGTCCAAGTCCCCGTGAGAGGATTCAAGCCACCGAGACATTCAATTTCAACTCTTCACACCACAAGTTCAAATTTATAATTTCCCCCCATTGTTTATCTGTGTTAGTCTGATTTCTCCTTCTCTTTCATGTGCAGGAAGACTATGCTGAAGACAAAGAGGCCCATCATCATGGAGAAGACACTGGCGTAGTACGGGAAGGCAGAGGGGATGAAGCGCTCGTACTGAGTGTGCTGCAGTGGACGGACTGATACCTGAGGTAAAGAATCAAATGTAGAAGTTAGCCAAAACATACGCATGGATGTATCATCAAGGAACCCTTTCAGATAACAGACCAAGATTTTAGAAGATTGTCCCACTGGTCTGTTTATTTGCCATCAATACTTTTTTCATGAACAATTTCCATTTAATCAACAAATTTAAATAAGCTATTAATTAGTCTCCCTTTCATGCAAGGAGATGTCCCATGACTAACCATACTGGTGTTTGTGTATGTTCAGGTGAAGAGAACTGTCTGATTAACTTGCCTGGGTGGAGGAGTAGAGGTGTGTGTATCCCAGTCGGTTGTAGTCCACCTTGAACTGGAAAACTCCATATACATCAGGCAACTTGAACTGGATGCTGTATTTACCTCCTAGCAAAAAGCAACACAGTATTTAATGGATACAGACAGATGTGTGAAACTCAAATCATAAGTAATAAATCTGGGTTGTAAACATTTAATACGAAGCTCAGTGTGTTCTGTGAGCATAAATACCATTTTTCTTGAGGTAAGTCCTGACGAAGGGATCGATCCTCACAAACTCGAGCTGAATGTCATCTCCATCAAAGGGGACCCAGCGGCCCTCGGTCAACATCTCAATGACGATGCTGTACTCCTGCGTGGGAAAATTTGACACTGATTGAAGTAGAGTAGAAATACACACCTCCTCACTGAGGCTACAATAAACATAAAGAATGTAAATATTATTAACAATTTAAACTCACCACAAGGTCAGTGATGGTGTACGCTGCAGGGGGAGTGGTCTCTCCCACAGGATGATGGGTAACAGCTCCCACCCTGAGTACACCAGCCTCCTTAAACACCCAACGGGACAGAGCCTCAGCCAGATCCATGTTCCCTGTTTGCTCATACCTAACAAAGACCACAACAAGAAGAAGAAGGCTTCAACCACAGTAGACTCAAATCTGTACCATACTGAGTTTTAATCAAATAATCAATGTTCTTCTGTTTGTCAGTAAAAAGATACAAGAGTCTATTTCCACTCTTTACTTCCTTGGTTTTATTTGAGAGGTTTCAAGTGTAAATTTCTAAATACTGATAATTTGCAAAAAACATCAGCGATCAGCAGTCAACCTTAATCCTTGATATCAACCAATAGCATGAAAAATACCTAACTGTCAATACTGTCTCACATATTACAGGTTAAGACCACATGTTTTTAAGTATAATAACAAACTATTTCAATAACTACTTTTAAAAATTAGAAAGTTAGAAAGTAGATCTTAAAATGAACAAATGAAGGATCAAGGCAACATTAATGGACTTACAAGACAATGAACTGAAGCCAACTTAAGACTGAATGAGGACGACTAATGACACAACAAATAACAACTTAACTGAAAGTAACCAGGATGTCACTGACGATAGTTTTGATTTAGTGACGAGAAGCTGTAATAGTGTCAAAAACACGGAATGAACAGGAATGTGATGCACAGTGAGGCCTACCTCTCGGAGCCGGGTGTGGCCTTCTGTACTGCAGAGTTGAAGAATGCATCACTGAAGAAGTCCAGAGAGCCGCTGAAAACCACCCTAGCATTGTTTCTTGCCTGAAGCCCAGCGATCAGCAGGGTGTTCTTGCCAACAGCATGGGGATACTAGAGGGGGAAAAAAATGAATGAATGGTAACCTTCAGTAGTTCATTTTTAATACAGAAAATCTAATACTATCTTCAGCTTCTGATACTGAACCTACATGCCTATTGCATTTCCAAAGCTACAGATGACAAAAATTAATTGGACTATCCATTCAGGCCTCCAGTAGTTAAAGCCCCACGTCCTTATCTCACGAAGTGACGATAAGACTATTAGCAAATAAGGTGCTTCTAATCAAGCTCAGGACAAAGCAGGATCTTCAAAGTATTAAAATTCTTCTCAATTCATAATCTGGCATTATGATGATATGTAAGGTATGTTACCTGAGAGATGGGTCTGTCGGGGAAAAAGGAGTAAGAGGTGGAGGAGCCAGTCAGGATGTCCAGGACAAGAGGGTTCTCTGGGTCTGCCACCATGCTGGAAGAGAAGAAGGTGACAGGGTCAGAAAATGTTTATATAGTTTGCACCGCAAGTACTACAAATTACTAAACAAATGAAAAATCTAATTATGTCTTTTCTTTCCAAAGTTGTTGCAAAAGTCAAAAATAGGGAGATTTTTTTTTTTTTAACAGGGTAAACATCTAAAACGAGTGAGTGACAGTTTTCATTACAGCTATTCGGAATATCAGTGGTTTCAACATTTTGAGTGTTGTTCCAATGTTAATGGCATTAAGTTGTGCTTACCCAACACCCTTGAATAAAACAGGTTTGCCAGTGGGTTTGCCGACAATAGTGGGAGCTTTCAGCAGGTTCTCTGGGCCAGCTACAATCAGGGTGTGCTGGAGAAAAGAGGGATCACTTGTAAATAACAATGTTCTGTGTCAGTTCTTAAAAACAAATGTGGAAAACTAAATAAATAGCCCTGTTGTCTTAAGCAAAATTCAATTCACCTCTCCAGGATCAGACACATCATAGTTGTGATGGTCAATGACAGCAGTTTTCTCCTCATCAAACTCAATGCCACACTCACTGCCCAGCTCCCTCAGAGGGTCACCTGTTTCACAGAAGAAAATCATGAATATATGACAATATTCCAGTGTTTTAAATGATGTAAAATTGGAGCAAATGATGATAGAAACCCACTGACCAATTTCTGAATTGGCAGCAACCAGGACATTTCCTCCCCCATCGATGAAGGATGTAATAGTCTCCACATTAACATTTCCTCCAAAGTCTGCAGATGACCACAAAAATAAATATTGCAAATTAATTCAACAGTGCAAAGGTGCCATGAAACAAACAACTTGATGATGAATAAGTTTCATATTTACCCTCAACTGATGGTGAGAAGATGATTAAATGGTCGTACAGGAACTGGCCATATTTGATCAGAGATAGGGAGGGATCATCGGCTGTCTTGATTGTGAGGTCAAAGCCACGATCTAAAAACGAGAGGTACATTATTAACACAGATGATACAGATAACAAAACAGTTTTATCCAGCTTAAACCAGTTCTCCACAACTCCTTATGTACATTCTATGATACCTTATAACGATTGTTGGCTTTCAAACCTTTAATCTCACTACTAAAATGGGAAAGTGGGTTTCCTCTTGGATCTCCTCGCACATCTTTAGGCGAAATAGCTGAAGATTGCATTGGTAAGTGAATCATCCATGCAATAAAACATGTTAAAGTCCTACTGACAACCTTGTGTGGATCCATTTGAGGTTGTTCTAATGTGAACAACTTGGAAATCAGTGAATCAATAATGGAAAATTAGGGCAAAATCGATTGTAAGACATTTATACCGTGTCAATGTATTGGCTATTATATGTGACAGACGCATGCCGTATTAAAGTGTGACCCAGTGCAGATTCAGTGCTGTATTAGTTAACCATACAAAAACACGGCAAGTATCATCATTTGGTTAGAAATGTGTTGAATTGTTAGAGAACTGAATAGAGTTTGGTGAGGCGGAGCCATCACGGTATGGCTAAGCTAAAGTTAGCAGCCTTGATGTGTAAGTGTCGATGTCCGCTAAGGCTTAATATTCCCTGCAGAGAACCGTCTGTAAGAGGCTGGAGCTTGACTGAATGGAGGAGAGTAATAGATGTAAAGAAGCATTAGTCGTGTACGCACCTGCCAGACTGCGGAAGAACATTGAATGGGTGTCTCTGATGTTGAGGTTGTCCAGCAGAACCAGCGTCTTCCCGTCCGCCACAGCACAATGCAACATGGAGGCTAGCGACAGGACAAACAGGACATTGTTGACCGACAGTCTGAACCTCCTCTGGGTCATCGTGGCGGTTCGTTTCTTGCCCGGTGACACAGAACCGGGCCGGTTCGTCTGCACGACTCCTGTCAGCGACGCCATTTTCCTCGCAGAGGTGGACGTCAGCGTTAGCAGCGGAGTTAACTTTGACCCCGGGATCCAGCCAATCACAGAGAGGAACGCGTCATCACGACTGTCACTCGGCCAATGGGATGAAAGTTTTATTATGAAGCCAGACCATCGCGGAAGTGTCACGAATTTGACAAATTTCTTGAATAATCACAAACAGGATCTGGTATTTTCTGACTCACTTGAGTTTGGATAAAGTGCTTATATTATTTAAAATGTTCATACATGTTTGTGTATTCTATTATGCTATGCTAATCAACAGTGTCTCATTTTCCTTACCTTTGAATTAATATATTTTGGTTATTGTTTCATATCAAATACTAGTATGGATATGATTTAGATGAAAATCACAGTGCATCAAAGGGCTGGTCAGACTGCATTGGTTGTTTATTGATCCGATAACTTCCATTGATTCTTAGCAATGTTACCAATATACTAACATGACACTGAACTATCTTCATACCAGCGAGATCGTCTTACTGCAACAAAAGAAAAAAGCTGTCCTCACAATTATGAGGAGAATTGACCTGTTTCTCATCAGCACAAATGTTTTTTTCAATCTTTATCTAGGGGTCATAAGACATCCACAGCATTTACAGTGTTTGCAAGAACATGATTAAATCACCCCTCTGATTTAAATCTTTATTACCTTACATGTCCATCTAAATATTCTTTGTATAATGAGCATTCCATGAAAATATTTCAACTAAATGCAATAAAATATTTTGACTGTTAAGGGAAAATGTACATATTTCACCTGAGTGAAATGAAAAATGAAACAGAGGCGTTTAAGTTATATTAGGACTCAATTGTGATCAAAATGTTTCATAGAAAGGATAAATGCACAATCGTGCATTTCATTCTAAAAATAAACAAACTATACATCGTATAACCTCTACCTCCCTTTCATTTATTGCGCTTCCTCCTCCTGTATAAATTAGATTTCTGCTATAAACAATATTTCATACATCTTTCACAAATCTGCTCCAGTACACATTTTTCCCTTCTGGGTGGAGCTCGGTGTGGGTTTCCTCCTCTTATCAGTCAACCCTCCTGACCCGTCTTTTCATATTGTGACTTGTCCACCATCTTTCTGTCTGCCTCTTCCTCTCCTTCATTGGCATGGCGGATCAGTTTTCCCCTTCCTGGATGACCTGCTCAGTTGTGGGCTGCCATGTTGTAGCCGTTTCCCCCTCAGCTGTGGTGGTTGTGGTGTACTGATAAAAGTCTGAATCTGCCTGAAACATAACCAAAGCCTGAGCTGTGTGTATGCGAACATGCTGGGCAAGGGAGCTCGCATCCAAGAATTTATCACCACAGGAATCACATGCGTATAAGATCTGTGTGTTGGGGTCTGGAAACAGAACAGAGAAGATATAAAGTATCAAATCAAATCAAATCGTGCTGTATAATATCCTATCTAAATTTGTTACATGTTATCACACCAACTTCCCCTGATCTTTTCCAATTTACCATTTTACACAAAAGTCCATCAAGTCAGAATTTGGATTTGGTTGGATTTGGTTCATGATTAAATTGGCACTGCACTCGCTGTGTCTGCAATTTGTAGTAAAATCATTTTCATTTGAGAAAACAACAAGCTAATGAGGATTCATAGGTCTCTTGAAGTATTTGTTTGCTCTTGATTCAGTGAGAGTTCTGGCAGTGAATGTTAAATTCTGCATAAAATATTTTTTGTTATCTACACACACGTTGTTATCTAGCAGTTTTTATGAAATGTGTTAATAACAACTTCCAACTGAATTTTAGAATTAATAGGATGTGCACATGGCCAAATACAACGGATTTACATGTAACTCAAAATATATGTTTTTTAGGAGTATCAACATGTTTGAGTTGATATCAGAAGTACTTTTTAGTTTTACCTGCTTCTTGCACTTTCTCTACTGCCTTGGTAATTTCAGCTTTCAAAGCCTCTGTCTCATCTGCAGACACGGAAGCCACCACTGGAACCACTGTAGACAGACAAGTGACACAAGGTAAACAAACATTTATCACTGCCTAAACCCATTCATGCTTCTCTTATCACCTGCTGGGTGCTATCTGCAGCACTTGTCAGGTCCTCTCCAGCCTACACACATTTCTCTGAAAATCACTGGATTCAGTCTTGAGGATGCTGACTGACCTGTCAGCTGAGCCACAGCACTCCCTGCCAGGGCGACGATATCATCTGTGGTAACAGTCACTATGTTGATCTCGCTGTCAGAGTTGGCTGCACCTGTGCACCCATCAGTCCCTTCGTCTGTGCTGCCCGTGGCTACTACCAGCCGCTTCATGCCGGCCTTGCCGTGGTGGACGGTCTTGACGTGGGAGCGCAGATTGTCCACCCGATTAAACCCTCTGCCGCATTTGTCGCACAGGAAAGGTTTCTCCCCTTAGAAAATCGGACAGAATAAACAAAACACTTAAGGGTGAAAGCTGTGAGTTCAACTTGTGTGGAGCAGCAGCAAAGGAGACTGAAGTGTCCATCAGTCTCCTCCCTGAAGCAACATAATAATTTGGCACAGATTTTGCCCCTACCTGTGTGTATGATGATGTGCTTCGACAGGTCTCCCACATTGACAAATGCCTTATTGCACATCTGACATTTGTGTGGTCGGACGTTGTCATGATGGCGAATGTGATTGGCCAATTGACTGGACTGAACAAACCTGTGCAGAGAGAAACATAAGATACATTGCCCATCTAGCTTCCTGTATTCACTTCCTGACGTATGCATTTAAAGCAGAAACTGAGAGGCAAACTCCTCTACTGGCAATGGAAAAGGAATGAATCGCCTTTTTAGCAAGCTTCTAAAACCTGAATATAAAGAGGTATTAAGTACGATTGAGTTTTGAAAACTGAGCCTAGTATTACTGCATCGCTCTGTCTACTCTGTCATGCCACTGACCTTTTGCCGCAGCGATCACACACATAAGGCTTCTCTCCCGTGTGCTGGCGGACATGAGCAATAAGGGAACTGGCCTGGGTGAAGGCTTTGCCACAGACAACACAGACGCAGGGCTTCTCTCCTGTAACAAATGAATTACTGTCTCAGATTACAATATAATTGTGCAGTTCCACAATGTAAAATGAGAATAATGCATGTTGCCTTCACATTCTATAGTCTGCTTGAATGTGATGGGAGTACCTGTGTGTATGCGTTCATGCCGTTGCAGAGCTCCAGGATCACTGAACGCCCTCTGACAGTGCATACAGGTGTAAGGTTTCTCCCCACTGTGAACCCGCAGGTGTCTCTTCAGATTCCCTACACAGCAGACACCATCACACAAAGGTTAGACTGAATGACTAAAAGCTAAGAAACAGCTACACAAGTCAACGTCCTCTATATAAAGTGCACACTAGATGAAAGCAGCAGAAAAAGCTCAATGAAATAATAATACAGTCAGACTGACGCCTTAATGTAATTCTTGTGAATGGTAAATATGACATTACAATATCTAGAGAGGTTCATGTCAGAACCTGATTGTACAGCAGCTGATATGGAATTAAGGAATTTGAAAAACAGAAAAGAATCTGAAATGTTTTCAGCCACTTTCTCAAACCCTAATAAATCCCCAATAAGCATTCACCTTTAATTCATAGTTGGCCCCTCTGAAACTTTCTGCCTATAGACCAAATAATCCACTTGTTTCAGAGAAAGACACTAGCAGATGTAATCAATAAATTAAGACTGCTACATCAGAATGAACCAGATAATGGTATCCCAATTCTATTTTTTAGATATCAGCTGAAACAAAGAAGAAAGTAGAAACTAACAAAGCATAACATCTCCGTTTTAAGATTTATCTGTTCCTCCTCTTTGACCAGATGGGAGTTAATGTTCGCTGTCACTGAACTGATCTTTACTGTTCTCGCTTTAGGTCTGGGGGGATCCACATGCCACTATTACTTCTTTGATAGGTAGAGTTTCTATTGGTCTTCTTACCTGAAGTGGTAAACTGTTTGCCACATTCTTTGCATTTAAGAGGTCCGTCTGTAATGTGGATCTTTAAGTGAGCCTTAAGATTTCCCACCTAAAGAGAACACAACACAGTCAGACTCAAAACAGATTGTTCTGAAACACAAATTTGGAAACTAAATGTTTAAGGGACTACCAAATTAAAATTGAAGTTATCAAAACACCTTTCTGAAAGTCATAAAAAGGTAAGCTCGTAATGCAAAAGAAGAAGAAACGTTGTGTTTTAATGAAGAAAGGTGTAATTATGGGGGCTATATTTCCAAAGAAGAAAACTTCACAAATGTGCCGTTACCTGGTTAAAACGCTTTTCGCAGTGCGGACATTTGTTGCCCTTCCCCATATCGTGCGTCTCTAGATGTCTCATCTTGGCGGTGGGGTCAGAAAAGGCCTTATCACAGAAGTCGCAGTTATAGGGCTTCTCACCACTGTGCACCAGCTGGTGCCGCTTCAGGTTGCCAGACGTGGTGAAGAGCTTGCCGCAGACGTCGCAGCTGTAGCGCGCTTCACCTGTGTGGCGCTTGCGGTGCAAGTTGAGCAGGCTGATCTGGCGGTAGCTCTTTCCGCAAATAGAGCAGCAGTATGGCTTCAGGGGGCTGGGAGACAATAACTCAATTTAGGACTCAAGCCGGAAAGAGCTCAGTGGGCAGGTGGGATTAGAAAGACCGACGAGTAAAGTACACATCTCTGAATAAAAGAAGTCATTCACCTGTGAGTTTTCTCGTGGGCTTTACAGGCTGCTGGGTCCGAGAAAGCTTTATTGCAGTCCCGACAGCTGAACGGCTTCTCTCCTGTGTGAATACGCATGTGTCTCTTGAAGTTACCAGTGTGGGTGAATTTTTTCCCACAGTCCTACAGAGAAGAAAATATGTCATTTGACAAACATTTTAATGCCAAGATTGATATGCAAAAATATTGAAAGAATAATTAGTACAAAGATTGCTGACTACACTGCTTCAGCTGAATGTGCCTGTGGTTGTCTTTTTCAAAGCTCAAAATCATGATGACAAACATGTAAAGCTTACCTCACATTTGTGTGTCACAGAGCTGTAAGGCTTCGACTCGGACCGGTTGCTCATTGACGCTGACTGAGTTTGTCTCCCCTCTATCTCGCTGCCGGAGTCAGCTCCTTCCTCCTGCTGGCTGACCTCGCCATCTTCCTCTCCATCCTCATCGTCATCATCAACTCCTCCATCACCGGTCTCCACAAACTCATCCTCCTCTCCTTCAGCCATCTCTGTCGGCTCCGACACTTCCGCCTCAGTTTTTGTCTTTGACGTGCCTTCGCCCTCTGAGTCACTCTCTATGCGGGTGGAAATAGGGATGCATGAAAATAACATATTGTCTAGATTTTAAATAGAAATTGTTATAGTTAAATACATATATATTAGTTAATACTTTAAATAAATACAGTCTAAAGTCTTGTGGACAGAGGGGTTGTCTACAGTGATACAGCAGAGCCATCTTGTGCTCACCAGTTTGGAAGTTTCGTCTCAGAGGTTTTCTGATTCTTCTCCCTCGAGAGCTAGTGTAAGATGAGCTGCCACCAGATTTTAACTCTAATCCTGTAAATACAGAGAAAGTACCAGAGTTTATTTGTTGAATAAAATGAGCAAAGCTATTTACAGTTTATTTGTATCAGATGAAAGCACACACCCCAAATGGACTTCCTGTAGGTACTTACTGGGTGCAATAGTGGTGTCGCAGGGGTCATCCTGAAATCCAGGTGAATCTTGTGCAGTGCCTTCTACGGTCTTTTCACCAGAAGGGGGCGTGGTTTCGGGTGATTGTGCTGCAGGACTGGGCTGAGAAGCAGTCTGTTGAGTTTCTGTAAAGGTGTCTTCCTTTAAATTGTCCTGATTTTGCGTGGGTTCCTTATCTTCTGTGATAATGCAAGAAGTGCATGAAGCACTCTGCTCTGCTTGTGCTGCCACTTCAGCCATGTCACTCTCCCGCTCCTCTTTCGGCTCTTTTTCTAATAAAATATGGCACACAGTTAGATGATGTCAATATATGTCAGACTCTATATATTCTTATTTGGATTACAACGTAAAATCTAAAGCTGATTTCAGACATGAGCAGGCACAGCACATGACACAGGTGAAGACCCTTATCACCAAAACTCTCGGATCTTGTTGTCTCTCTAAGTGGACTTCATCTATGTGCATGGCTCCTCTTTTTCATCCTAAGATATTTACATTCTTTTTGGATTTTGTTCTTTTCGTTTTTGAGTCCATCACTTGTTAGAAATGTCATAAAGGCGCCCATTCACTTGCGGTGAACTCTGCGGATAATCACCTGCTGTGAGAAACTTTAGATAATGTCAGGAGGCCCTTACTCGGTCGTTTGCTTCCTCACATACAGAACCTCTGGGAGAGTATCAGGAGATCATAGCTCAGTGCATGTCTGAAAATGACTTAGAGAGCAATGTGAAGACTGAACTCACCAACAGTGAAATCCAGTGTTATGAGGGAAGGAACTGGATTTGCCATTGACTGGTACGCAGAGCAGGCATTTACAATCTCTTGCATTTGTAGAAAGTTAGCAACGGCCAGCACGTCTTCAACATTCTGTGAACTTAAACTCAGCTTGGCTGTGTACATGAACTCCAGGACCTGACCCAAACCTGCAACAGGAATGAGGAACACAATTAGTCGAGCAGAGAAGACAATAGAGATGATGAGGTACATTTGCCATTATTTAAGCAAGGTACTGGAGATGGTGTGAAAAATCAAAGCACTGAAAGATTAAAAAGACAAAACAAATGAAAAAGTGTACAGACGTGTGCCCAAAGCAAGGCTGGAACCTACCTGCTGCATTGCTAATGTCCAGATGCACCACATCTTTCTGGTCCAGGAAGAGGGTGCGGAAGTAGATGCTGCAGGCTGCCAGCACAGCTTTGTGGGCCTTGAAGTCCACCCCGTCCACGACAAAGGTGCAGTCACACAACAGGCCCTGCTTGCGCTGCCGGTTAAGCTGCTCCAGGACCTTCCCGCTGTGCCACGGGAACTCCATCGTTCTGAAGATGGAGGATGGTGCTGGCAGCCAGGAACCTTCTCTGTGGACCAGTGACAAGTCATAATGTGTGTCATTGGGTGAGGTTCAAATGGCTAATATGCTAGGTGACATTGTAAATGGTCTAAATGCTGTGTATTTATATAGCCCTATTTAAAGCACTTTAAAATACAGTTTTGCATTTCACCCATTCACATACAGTGCATCTATGTGCAGCACTGTCATTCACTGGCCTTTTTTAAACAACACCCATCAATCTGTGTCATTTGACATGATGATGTCTCCTCCCTGAACTTAGTGAAGCTGTAACTAATGATTCAGGCAACAGACCAGAGTAATCGCTCCATGATTTGAGATGTGAGTGTTAAGTGAACAAAACAGTAAATATCAGCAGTCAAAAGTCACACATGTAACACTGACATTATACATTTGCATGGAATTTAAATTAATGCCACAACCATAACTTTGGATGTTTAAATCACAAAAAATGTCATTATTTACTGCAATAAATCACCTTGTTTTTAACACTATGTAGAGCTGCACAATATGGCTTAAAATTATATCTTGATACAAGTTAGTGGAGGTAGATGATTATCACAATAAATGTCATATTATTATTATTATTATTCATTTACTATTTTTATTTATATAATTTACTTTAGGTTTACGGACTGATTCTTTGCTCCTGATTGAATTGTGTGGTTTTAAACTCTTTTGTATAAGCAGAGAATGACAAACACTTGATAAACATTTTACAGATCTGAAATAGATCAATTATGTGCTTAGACAAGGCATAAGTATTTTATCAATATACATTAGTTTTTTATGAAAATCATATTGATCGCCCAGGTAAGAAACTCCGAAATGACTGCATTTCTCAATATCCTCTTTTCAAACTGGCAGTTAGAACTACTGTACATGACAACTTCAACAACCCTAGAACATGGTAGATCATTATTCATGTGTAATTATCCAACGCAATGGAATGATAGCAACTGTGTAATGATCACAAGATTACATCCATGGGTTGTAATCAAGACAGTTTACAATGCACACTGCTCTTGTGTGTGTTGAGGTGTGTCTGTCTGTGTTAGTGATGCATTCATCTCGCAGGTGTCTAGTCTGTGTTGTGTTGTTAAACTCGTGGTTTTAGATATTGTCAGGCTTCTTTTCCTACGTGACACCACCGGAGAATGGCAGAGAGAGAGAAAGACAGGCCCTTACCCCCAAACTGTAACTTATCAAGAATTGGAAATACATCTGAGGTAAATGTGTGGCACCTGATGGGACATGATACCGTCAGTAACTAAACATTAGCCAGAATAACCCGAGAATCAAGCTTTAACTGGTGTCGTGACGTTTTAGTCAAAGCAACACCTACTCTCGAACAACACCGAGGAGTTTTCGAGACCGTGACGATCTTTTCTCTAAACTTTTAAAAGATTAGTTTGACGGTGCATCGATTACAATTCCTCCATCCTTGCAGCTTTGTTATCCGGGATTAATTTAGCATGCCTTGACATGCATGTATTGCAGGAACAAGATGGCGGCTCGGGGAGTCAGGCCTGTGTTCATCCCTTGTGTTTTCCTCAGCTCGCTCTCCCCAGGCTTCGGTGAAGCGCCATTTTAAGAGAAACCAACTCGAGCTTTACCTCCGTGTAGTCTGCTCTTCACTCCGGGTTCAAACCCTCCAACCAGGCGCTGTTTCACTGTCTTTGGCTCAGTTATGAACAGCGATCCCAATCGAGTTTTTCGGTGATCGATCCTGCGGCGCTGGGTCCATCCACCGCCATCTCTCTCTGATCGATTGATAGAGACCGGGCGGATGTTTCTGTGGAGCATGCGCAGTGTGAACACACGCTGTCGCCATGATGACCGCGTGGTGGCGCTAAAGGCTCTTTCTGATTTCTATGATTAAAAAGAATGGGGTTTTATTCTGCATGTGACTCACAGCACTATTTCTTTGTACTCCCTTTATATTTCTGGCCAAGATCCACAAACATAACTGCAAAGCACTGAAAATTAAACTTTCTTTTTCCGATTTGATGAGTTCAATGTTCACCTCCTATGATAGAAAAGCTGTTTACACATCCAATCTTTGCACCAATTGTTTTTTATTAAATTAAAATAGCATTCACAATACATAGAAGAACACAAACTCAAAATAACAAAAAGCACAGCATTAACATCTGGAAATTATTACATATCAGATGTCAACTGTGCAATATTCGCTTTGCTATATTCATCTGTGCAATATAAACAGTTCATGTGCAGTTAAGTCACTTTAAAAATCCTCACACTGCATATATTTCTTCCTGTCTTTACACTGTATATACTAGTTTCTATATGTGTTTATATTCCTTACACTTAGGTATTGCATGTTACTTATTACTTGCTGATGTCTTTTTGACTCTTGCTGCTGTAACACTGCAAATTTCCCCATTATGGGACTGTTTAAGGACTTCTTATCTTATCAAACAAGAAAGTAGAAGTATCAACCCAGACAAAAAAAGACTGTATGAGGAGTGTAATTTATATGATATGATTAAAGCTTTCCCCCAAAAATGTGAGGCCACAGAGTGACACAGAGTTTTAGTTCAAAACAAAGTTATGACAAAACCTAGTTACACAGTGCAAGTAAAAACACATAAAAACTCGGTTATCAAGGAATAACTAAAAGAATAAAAACAATAAACTTGTGGCAGAAATTTAAGCATGGCCGCCAGTTACATTAATAAAAACTACATTTGGGTAGAACCAATACATTTTACAAACTTCTTAAAAGCACTCACGCTTGATGTGTGTGATATTTACCAATAGATAATTAACTGTTTGTAAAATATAAGTGTGTGTTACAGTTCAGATATGAGATCAGATCTGACTAAATTCCACCAAGAATATTTGAGATTCAAAAATAAATGAGAAATAGGAGGTGCCTAATAGTAAACACACACAAAACTAGTTAACTCTTCCCAGGCTGTCTTTGAAAAGAAATATGAAAGTAGTGTAATTTATGCTTTCTAAATAATGATGCACAATCATCTTTACCTTCACTATCTGAATGAAGTGCACCAAAATGCAAAGGCCACAGCACAAAACAGAGGAGCAAAATTATAGCCACATAACAACAGGCTTCCAAATTATTTTTGCTTGAATGGTGCCTTTGAAAATCTTTTCTCATAAAATCAGGACAGATGCTTTGGAAATGCCTTGATACACAAAAGACTGAATAGAAGCACCTCCCATTATCTGAAGGGTAGTTGAATGCAGCTCTGTCTCTATTGATTGTAAGAGGAGTTTGCCACATGATGCTCACAGCTCATCCATCTTCAAACTGCCTGGATGTATGGTGTAGAAAATTGCAACCAGGTCAATCAAAATTTCTGAAAAGATTAGGTTTAATTTACTGGAATGTAAAATCAGTGATGACCAGAAAGATCTAACTCTGTCAAAAAGAAAAGTGTGAGGTTTATCATCAGGATTTGCCATAGGGTCCATTGAGTTTCATATGTTCATGCTTAATTTCGGTTGCTTGGGAGGCAGAAGGGGTCGTCCACTAACCAGAGGGCAGATAAAATAATGAGTATAGGAATATTGGAATCAGTATCAACTAATACAAAGTGATTGAGCTCTTTCCCCAAACCACATGTATCAGGCTGAATGGGAAACAGAAGGCATCAGCATGTTTATTGTCAAAGAATGAGTATTTTATTCACACAAATAATGCAACAGAATAAATTATTAATGAGAAACCATCAATTTTAAAATTCAGAATTTTGTTAAGTTCTAACTTAGATAAGTTGTCGAACTGTGTTATACAACACAAGTGAAGTACTGGACTGATCAGTACAGTGTATGCTTGTCCAAATGCTGTACATGTCCAAGCTTCTACGTCTCAGCCTGTTATTTGCAGCTATGACCTATTGCAGCTGTGTCTGGTGAACTATCTCAGACTTTAAATGAGTTGCAGACCCAGAGGGAGGACGTGGTTGGTTTTACGGCGCACAGTGTGAGTGTTACATGTAGAATGGTTTCAGTGAAGACAGGAAATCAAGGAAGTTGCATAAAAAAAACACAAGAAATCTGGTGTTCTCTAGATCTTGATCTCGGTGCGGAAGGTCTGTACGAGCTCGTGTTTGGCTGGGTGTCGCCGGGCCCGGACTGTTAGGGTTCCCTCTGCGTCCAGTGATGACGTCACTGAGGTGGGGTCTACATCCTCAGGTAGCTGGCACTTGTGGGTGAATGTGTTCATCACTGAACCGTCCTGGGCCAACTGTTGAGGAAGAAATAAGAGATTCAGAGAGTGAATGTAACTGTGACACCTATGATGGCAACAGATTGTCGTCCCAGGGATCCAGCATGTGACTATGATCTGTTTTTCATCACTTGCACACACAGCTACCCACCTTTTCCGCGTGAACTTCTATCTGGTTGTTGGATGTGGTGACAATGACGTCTTCAGGGGAGAAGTCTCGCACGTCAACTGTGAACTGGTACGAATCCCCGAGAGTTTTAATGTTTCCAGCTCCACCTGAAAGAACGACAAGATGAGAAAGCTTGTTTGTGACCTCAAAGGAAACAGGGTTATGACACAACTCTGATTTGGTTTACATTCCCTGCCACTGAAAATAACTTCCCATCTCAGTGAATTAAGCACCATCACTGGTAATTATAATAGCTGCAGGCAGTGTTTCATTAGGGACTGAGTGAAGACATGTTATTTGATTTAATAGACTGCACCATATGTAGTAAGTAATTTTGTTCATCCCAATAATCCTGTTGAATAGTTTCAATTTAAAAAAATGAAGGTAAAATCATTATTTATCTTTTCAGACACGTTTTATTCTCTTTTCTATTTTTAGTATTTCATTATTTTTGCACAAAACGGTCATGTATATTTATATACACACACAGGGGTTCAATTGGATAAACACATACATTGTATAAGATCTGTGAACTTTTGGTGAAAATAATTGAATGTAATGACTATTTATAATTAACACCTAGCAAAACAAAAAGCTTGATTGTATCATAATAATAACATTATTATCACCAGGGCTCAGTCTGCTATAACAAGTCAAATTGAAGTAAATCTTCCTATACAACATGAAACAGTTTTTAGAGTAAATACAGACGAGCAGAATGACTGTATTTACATCCACATGTTTTCCATATTATTGACTAGATTGACAAATTAGTATTTCACAGCATGAGTGACTTAATGTTGCTCTTATGGTCATATTTCAAATGTGTCCACTACTGTACATAAGTCAGATGCACAGAAGTGATTATTTTATGGAAAACTATATCACTATCAACTAAAACGTTCCACATTATTTGTACCTCATCTCTTTGGCCCTCCATTCATTATTTAGTTATTTGCATCACATCCATTAATTTGGTTTTAATATTGGTTTTGTCATTTGTATAGTTTCTATCAATCCCATGTCTGGAGTCTGAGCAACAATGTAATTTCAGGCTTCAACAGATCTGGATTTGAAAGAATAATTGGTTCACTGGGTTTTATCAAACCTTAATAAATAAAAATATAACTGAGAAGAAAGGTTTCTCTCTCAGACGTTAGAAATGTTATGATTAGGCTCCCTGTGGCTGAAGGTTGAGGCCGTATTCTGTATATTGTACAGCAGCAGAGAGATGTAGATGATAGTTATAAAGTCTGATGCACCGTCCTCACCGATTCTGAGCTCAGTGAAGAACTATGTGGTAGCACATGATTTCACACACGACATCAGAGTGTGTCAGTGAGCGTGTCAGTGAGTGTGTCAGTGACTTCAGCCCTTCACATATGAAGGTTAGTCTGATTATGTGACATCATTCCAAATGTGTGTGTGTGTGTACACTGGTCACCAGGCAACCATCTGATCATTCCTTATGCAGGCGTCATCCCAGATACTCTGCATGTGAAGTCACACTACTGGCAGTCTGTCCTGCATTCCCCTGTTTGCATGCATGTGTCTGTGTGAGAGTGTGTGTGTGTGTGTGTGTGTGTGTGTGTGTGTGTGTGTGTGTGTGTGTGTGTGTGTGTGTGTGTGTGTGTGTGAGTGTGTGTGTGTGTGTGTGCCTTGCTTTGCTTTTAGTCTCCTATCATCAGTCTTCTGTGCTTCTACTAAGGAACACCAACAATTCTGTACCCTGCCCCTGAGTCACAGAGTCCATTTAAGGTTCATATGTCACACATTCACACGTCTGTGTGCACCTGCACTGAACAGTTCACACCAGCTCCACACATTACTGAGCCACAGGATGAACCAGACACTGTGACGATGAGGGCCTGCTGATTTTAATGTATACTTTAAACACATATACATCGTGTGTTTAAAACAGCTCTTTTTTGAATTTGTAGACATTTGAGTTTAAACATGTACGAATCATATAAACACATGTATGAATCATATCTTTAGTTATTAGAGCTCACCCTCCACCCCACACTGTCAGATCCTACACATGAAATTTAGTTTTGAAAAATAACACGTCATCAAATATAAACATAATGTGCTCTCCTGAAATCCTGCCCCAGTTTACATTAGATTATTAAAGTTATTTATCAAAGGCATCCACACTTTCATAAACTTCCCTCAAAGCGATTTTTTTATCTTGTTCACCTTAAAATGAAAGATAACATCCGTGATCCAACTGACATGGGTTTTAGGTTTTGAACTCTTCATGTGTTAGACATCAGGTCAATCAAGGTCGTGAGGGCCACCACATTAAACAGTACATGATGGTCTCAGGACACTGTGAACTTGAGTTACTCCATCACTCAGTACCATGGCTACACTCTTTGCTTAGAAACACAGTTGTCCACACACACCAACCACACCACAGTCCTTTTATCTTTTAAACTCAGCTCTGCCTGTTGTCTCCCTCCACTGAACTGTCACATCCGACATGCTTTATCACCACCTTATGGAGATAAACACCACACTGCACACAAGTCATTTCCAAGCAGACACATAAAAGTCAAAACTGTCACTTCAACCAGATTAAACCACGATTTTTACACCACTTGTGTACACAAAGGGAGTTACCGAAACCTGACATTGCGTCTGACTTACTGGAAAACCCCAAGGCGTCGCTTCCAGGCCTCATGAAGGAGCCAAAGTCCTCAGCAAACAGTCCCCGGCTTTTCTCCATGTATGGGTTACCAGAGGATGAGGATGAAGATGAAGTCTGGTGGAAACTACGCTCCGATCGATAGGCAGAGGAGTTGGTCACACTCATGGATGGGTGTGAGTGCTGGGTGAGGCAGAGGAGGAGAGCAAAGGGGAGAGAAGAGGGAGGCGGAGAGAGTTGATTCGTCTGGTAGCTCCTCTGGGAGTATTAAATGTTAGAGATAATACACACAGCTCCTCTGTCTTCCCTTTTTTATTCCTATGTGCTTTATTATTCTTTGTGTGTCTAAGGTAACTGTCTTCCCACGAAACTGCAGCCACTCTCTCATTGGCCCTTATATACTGTGTGGTCCTATACACAGTTGGGAGGAGACGTGTGTCACAGCTCATTGGGAAAGACAAATAGCATTCTATATTTATCGTGAAACACACAGAGTGATGGAGAGAGGGGTCTGTGGTTGGGAAAGTTCTGGGCATTGAAGGGCCCTGAGGTTAAGAGCAGGGGAGAGAGTGGGATTTGATAGAGAGAGGTAGAGAAAGAGAAGGGGGGGGGGGGCAACAGTTGTCATTCCATACACACCATCCCTGAAATAGCTCCCCTCTCCAGTCTTTAATTCCCCCCACTCTCTGTCACTCCATTTGTCTGTTTCTTCTGCTTTCGTCCTATTCAGTGCTGTGTCTTTGACCTGAAAATGGATCCTCACATGGTTCTGCCATTAAGTGATGTAACGGACGATCTTTCCACAGCATGGTTTCATCTCATTAGTGAGATTTCTTGTGTTTTGTCAGGCCCCGTCTCATCTGCTTATTGATTTAATCTTTCTCTTTCTGAACATGCAACATTAAGAAGAAATGATTTCCTGGAAGACGCTGCATTCTCCTGCTGAGCTGGATGAAGAGAGAGGAGAGTGAATGGAAAAGTGGAAAAAGGAGACATGCCTCTTATCTCAGAGGATAAGTAAAGAGCAAAACAAAGATGGAAAGAATGTGCTTGAAAACAAAGCCGTCAGCAGCGAGAGCGAGGGACTTAGTAGGGACATTGCTTTGGAGCTATAAATATCTGCATGAGGTGCAGAGCCTATCGTGATTAAACAACACTCACTGCTCTCCCTTGTGTTGCTGACAGAAAATCCATTAAAAAACCTTTAAGTTCTAAATGACCATGTGTTTATAATGACACTATAAGTATTTGACTGTTGCCTTAGTCAATCATGACTATAGGTTGCCTATAATCTATGCATGACCTGTGCATGACAACACGTTTCTCTGATTTACTGCGTGACATCACAACCTCAGTTCCTCAATCACAATGACCCTGAAATTGAAACGACATTATTCAAATAAATCCAGCATGTGTTGTCATCTTTTGTTTTGAAGCCACGTTTGAATAGAAAGGTTATAACAAATGACACCATACAGTGTTATGTCCCTCTCATCTTATCAGTACAGAGCTCAAATCCCCCTGTTGAAGGTCTAAATCCAGCCCAGCAACTCAGCAGCTCCCTGCCAGGAAGCACACAGAGCCTGCTCCTCTCCCTAGTAACAGCAGGAATATTGTTTATTCATACGGGTCTTTTATTCTAAATGAGATATGTGGTACACTGTGATTTGTACTGCCGATGGTGCTATAGTCGAGAGCAATGCTGCTCTGCAAATGTGCTATCACATGTCCTTGACAGTATTCACTTTACTAAGTAGGCTAATATATTAACGATTTACAATTACGTGTCAAAAATATCTCTTGGGTTCTCCACTGCTGTCTCAGTTTTCAAAAGTTTCACAGGATTGTTTTATTATGCAAGGAAGTAAAAGACATCCACTCAAATCAAAGGCCCATAGGAGCGGTAAGGTACACTTCTGAGTCACAAGATGCTGAACATCTTAATAGACACCAATCAATCCAGCTAATTTTATTTGTATAGCCAGTATTCACGAATCACAGTTTGCCTCATAGGGCTTAACAAGTCAGTCATACTCTGCCCCTTTTTTAACAGGGAAAGAAAACATTAACCAAAAGTGAGAGATTCCTCTCCCAGGACGGACAGAATAGAATAGAATAGATGTCACATGTAACAGAGCATGCCAACAAAATATGTAATGTTTACAGCATTCATAAGAAAAGATATAAATGGAGAGGTGTATCAATGTTTGAAGTATTTATACGAAAGATAATGCCAGACAGAGCAACAATGACGAATGGAATTGGCATTTAATGGTAATATATGTCAGTGGGTATCTAAATCTACTTGTTATTATAATCCACGATCAGCTGCCACCACGATCCAGGAGACATGAAGAAGAAACGAGAAGAAAAATGATGTAAAAGAAAATAACCATCATAAACCTAAACCTAATTAACTAAGTAGTTTAATTTTCCTATGAGGCTTTAACTGGAACAAATAGTGTTAGTACTATCAAGCAGTTAAGTACAGAATCAAAAATGAGTTCCAAATCCAAAAAAGGAGAGAAAAATAAGACTCAACAATAAGTAGAGAAGATAAAATATCACTATTATTAACTTCAGGCAGTCTGCCAGGAACACTGAGTTTAAAGGAATCACGACAGAGTGGGAGGAAGAAACGTAAGCAAGTAAATGTGATCCAGTGTTCCGTAAAATCCACGCTGTACCACCAGTGACATTGACTCACCTCTGTAATGTGTGTGTTTGTGTATGCATTCCTATCTGCCCACAGCTGAAACACACACACACACACACACACACACACACACACACACACACACACACACACACACACACACACACACACACACACACACACACACACACACACACACACAGGGATTGAGCCTGCTTCAGCTGCCGTGTGTTACATAATGTCTCAAACAGATGAATAAATTCCAGTGATACTCTGTGACTGAGCTGGAAGGTCATCTCACTGCTGCTGTCTTATTTTCATCAGCAGACATTCAGCTTTGTATGCAAATGTGGCCACAATGGCATCAGTAAACAACAAGACCCTGAGACACAACATGAGGTGTCTTAGTCTGGTGCCTCACAGAATGATTTGGAGATGCTGCTGGAGAACGAAACACAGCACATGTCATTCTTAAATCTCCCATAGGTGCTCAGTTGAAAATAGTTTCAATGGGGACAAGAAACACATGTCATACAGGCTGTTAACAGACCGGTCAGGTTAGAAGGTCAGCAACAATATTATAACTCAGACTGTAAACACTATGAGCTCTGTTCCATTGTCATGCTAAGCACACGGCTACTTTGAAGTAAATCAGTATGTGTACGAATGCACACTGTTGTCCCACAAGGAAATGCACAAATGAGACGAGGGAGCTGCAAAAATTAGAATAAATTGCAAATTAATTAAATACACAAATCTTAAGAAAAATGATATCACCTCCTATTAATATTCAGGGTTACACAATCTGATTCTGCTGTACTAACAGGAAAATCACTTTTAAGTTTAAAACAGTGAGTAGACATATGAAAGTGGGACATATAGTCATGACTTTGAAGGACAGAACACATTATTAGCATCAACTTCATACCTGTCAAAACCAATCAGTGACCCCCTGTGCCCTAAACATGGAGGCCACCATGTGAGTGGTTACACTTGAATTTTTCTCTTGATATGATTTCAAACACAGACAAGTTACGATATGACTCCCAAAGTGTTTATTGTACAGACGTTTTACCCCAAGCATGGTCTAAAACCCCACTGACCCTCGACTGACTACTTCTGTCTCAGATAGGGGCACTTGGGCCCTAACTAACTAGGTTTTTCATTTCACTGAAAACAGTTGCCTGCTGCTACATACAGCAACAACTTCATTTTCCTCAGTAGCTGTGCAATTCAGATTGAGTCTGTTCTTAATCCCCAACATTTCCCTTTGTTGTAGTCATTGCTGTATGCAGCTGGAAAATGGGCCTGATGAGAGCAGAGTTGATTGGATTTGGTTGAAGCATCACTCAAGTTGTTTTGAATGGCAAATCAATACTGGGATGTAATTAAGGACAATTATTGAATAAAGTCTCTTACTGTTTTTTCCCCTCTGGGTTCACTGAGATACTGTTTTCATAGGAACAGCACAGGATCTCTTATAGATTTTCCATTCCTTATTTTCTTTATTAAATACTTAAAATTTAAACAGAGGGTATTTACCTTGTGATGTTTTGTTCTCAAGGGAGGGGGTATTATTCTATTTATTTGTAAAATGTTTCATATTCAGTTTTGGGATTTTGTAACTGTTATTGTATTGTATTATTAAGTAAAGTAACTTGCTGTCTGGCTCTTGTCTCGTCATTTTGCTGTTACCATGGAAACAAGTTTTCATACTGAGAGGAGCAGTGTGTACATTTCTTTGGTGTATATGCATGTGTGTGTATGTTTGAGTGTGACTAACACGCACCGTGTGCAGATTTCAAATAAAATAACACTAAATCACAATACTTCACAGCTGATTGAACGCCTGAAGGGGAGGAAGAGAGGAGGAAAATAAACGTTAACTAAGAGCTTTAAAGTTTCTCTCTCTCTCTCTCTCTTGCCTTGTGTGAGTGTGTGTGTGTGTTTCCAGATCTGAATGATAATTACCTTGACATTTAACTAAAATTCAGAATGTAAATGTTGATTTCCAGCAAAGTGTTCTGGGGATTCCTGATCATAGTTTTACACTGAATGTATTTTTCTGCTCCCGGGATCTTTTCCAATGAGAGTCTTTGAAGCCAATCACTGACCTGAGGAAGGTCATTGCAATGACATCATTCACTCCAGATTGTTGCTATCCATCTGAGCAGTAAAATGTTTATTATACTGACCAAAGCTTTCGGGAAACATCATAATAGAACACCTTGTTTCTAAAAGTTGTTAAATTGTATACAGCACAAGTCATCTGCGTGTGTTTTGATCACACAAGGACCATCATCACGTTGTTTAATATTTCACTGCCGATAAAATACTATACATGTTTACCTGGCTTGAAATTGAAATTGGGCCAGGACTTCATATACGACATAATGTTAGAAATATGGAAGAAAGGAAGGAAGTAGAATGCGCTTTGAAGTGCAAAGTATCAGCTATTATGGTGGGAGGGATAAAAACCTGCAGGGGATCTCCTCACGGAAAAAGACAAGGTGATGATGAGGGAGCAGCTCTCAGCAGGACGAGCTGTGAATGAGGAGAAAAGAAAATAGACCTTCACATTCACTAAAGTCAATGCAACCAGTGACAGTTTGAAAGCATGTGTAAAAATGTATTTCTCATGCTTTCACCCAAGAAGAAATATCTATGTGTGGTAACAAAGCCATTGTAACAACTGAAAACAATAGATATCAGCTTAAAGAAGACAGTCAGTTGATGAATACCATTTTTCTTAATACATCAACAAAGTTTTATTGCATATTTAATCATATTAGCTCTTCAAAGGTAACCAGCTATACCAACCTTCCAGCTATATTACATTAAAAGTACTTCCTGTGTTTCTTGGAGTTTGAATCGTCTCGGCTCGATTGTTGTCAGGACAAACAATTTGAATATGTCTTTCTTGAGCAACAAAGTTTTATGGGGTATAATAAACTGCTCGGACTTCAAGAGAATCTATATATGTTTTTGATTCTTGATATATTTTTATTTTATTTTTCAAAAGATCCTATAAAGTCTATACACATGGTGTCTTTACCAACTTACAATATTATAAAGCATGGAAGTTACTCCTTGTAAATTGTAGGTTGATGATTTACTGAAACATAAATTAATACATTATCATGATAATCTGTTTTACTAGTTGTTATATCTTATGTTTCCATTTCTAGGATCAGGTATTATGGGGTTATAATTTTTTCTGCAATGTGGTTAAATATGACCAGGAAACTATTAAAAAGCTGAGTAGCGTGAAATTAGTTTTTTTCTCATTCTGCACAAGACATCTGAAGGGCACTTTCCTCCATAGAGTTAATATTAGCAAACTTTTCAACCATGACTGCTCAATATGCTAATACATTCACAGAGGTCAGCTGAGCTACTGACTCACCTCCCCTACACAAACACAAAAACATAACCCTACCACTTCCAAGGTAAGTCTGTCTGTATTCGTACTTTGTTGTAGCTGTAGTAACTAAAACATGGATTTGGTCATTGATATTTCTTAAACCTGTATTCATGCAGTGTTGGTTTGAGCCTGTGTTAACCTCACAATAACACAAACACTTCCAGGCAGAATGAAAAGCCTGGTCGAGGCTCCTGGGAGCGAAAGAGATGGAGAGAGCAACAACCAAGAGCGAGAAGATCGATACGAGACATCCCATTATAAGAGCCTGCTCCTCTCTGATCCATGGAAACCATACCGACGGCCCCGTGCCATTGTTAAAGGTCAGACTAAAAGTCATTAGAATCAAATCAATAGTGACCAAATCGATAGCTCACAGAGTAACTTCATTATGCTTGTGATAACATACATGAATTTGATCTTTGTTTGGCCTTAATCTGAGAAATCATAGGTTATGAATGTAAACATTTTTATGATAATACTATTTATATAACAATGCCTCAATACGGATTTTTGATTTTTATACTTTATTAATATTTATCGCTAATACTTCTACTGATATTTTAGTTTAGATAGATAGGGGTTAGGATAAAACTCATAATTGACCATATAGGTGTGAAGGTGAGTGTGAATTGTTGTTTGTCTCTGAATGTTAGCCCTGTGCTATGCTGTCCACTTTAGAAATCTAAATAAGCTGTTTTTAATTCTAATGGTAACACAAACTTTGTGTCCACAGAGTGGCTGCTGAATCTGAGGTGTTGTTTGGGATCAATGTGTGGGATGGAGTGGTACGGCTACGCTGCTCTCGGCATCATGATGGCCTTTCTCAGCTTTCTCATGGATCTGAGTGTAACAAAACTGCTGACAGGTACACACAGAGAGAGAGAGAGAGAGAGGGGGAGAGAGAGAGAGCAAAGGGCAGAAACAATTGATGTCTCTCTCACTTCACTTGCAGCTCACCAATGGCTTTATAGGAAGCTAGAGGGCAACAGTCTGCTGCAGTTCTGCTGTTGGACTCTTTACCCAGCATGCCTCTCTGCTGTCGCATCATCATTCTCCCACAACATCTGTCCCTTCTCCACAGGTTTGTCATACATAATTCAGTGTTCTTTCAAAAAAAAAATTAAATCAGCTTTTGTTTCATCACTGTTGTCATCACTCACAGTAGAGTGACTCCATACAACACAAAGACCTCCAATCTACTTCCATTCATTGGCTCCACAGTGTGCTGACAGTTTAGGGCCTCAGGCTTCTTTTCCATACTACACTTTGAATGTTTGAGTTATGGATTCAGTGTGGACAATATAGGATGATGGTTATTCCTTCAAACAGAGATACAGACAGGAGTTACAAATCTTTATCAAAATCACTCTATATTTTAAAACAGATTTGTAAATTGAAACCACATAAATCCTTGAAGTACTTTCCACTGTATCTTGATTTTACTCTGCATCTTTTACACACGCCTTTTACTCCTATCTAAGTATGTTAGATAGTAAAAGGCCTTGAGTAAAAGTCAAGTGTGATATTTCCTGTAAAATTCATTGAGTTTTAAAGGGGGACGTGCATATGAAAAGTCAGCTTTGATTTTATCTGTCTAACAGAGAGCCTTAAGTGGAATGTAAGGGGATCTCTATTGTACATCTTTGAATGTATTGACAGTGCAGTAAAAGACAGACTGGGACAAAAAAAAACGTAACGAGCATGAACTCACAATGTGGTTACTGTGAAAGAAATCAATATACATGTAGTATCACAGATGCATCAATGATGTCAATTTAATGCTGTGTTTCATATGGCCTAGAGTTAATTCTCTCTCTCTCTAGTTTCACAGTCACTCCGGTATAGCCTGTGGTAGTACTCTCGTTCTGCAGAACACATTTGAATAGATGTGTCTTGGTGTCTTAATACCAAACCAATGAAAATGAAAAGCTGAGTCCAATGATTGCTTTGGTCTGACCCATGAGTACTGTGTTCCCATGTTATAATGAAGTGTTGACTACTGATTAGGCCTTCTGGTGCCAGAATGTCGACATAGTACCAGGCGTTGCAGCTGGTGTGATCCAATCACAAGACGGTCTTTTACATAAAAATCATCAGGAGCAGGCAGAGGTGCCAAGCAAACAGACGCTAATAAATACCAGATGATCCAGCTGATTGCAGCGTTTCTGAGCATCAACATGAATTTCTGGAGGCTTGTAAACCTCTTTTCAAGGAAGGTTTATGTCTGCTGACAGTAAAAGCTCCTTTAAGCTGCAGTGTGTCAGAACATTTACTCTGATTACAGTTATTTTACTGCTATTATATATTATCCACAGCTGATTGTGTTCACCAACATAATCTGGAGATCAAGCAGTCCTCGGTTTTGCCCATATTATCAGCTTTACATCCAGGACACTTGAGGTGAGACACCACAGACATTAACAGTATAGTGTCAGAAGTCTTCATGGACTCCCATATGGTTGTTAGCTGGATCTACTTTCATAGATGTTTCCTAATTTCCGAAAGAGTTCTCTTTTTATCTGTTCTCTAATTTTCCGATGAATAATATTTCAGGATAAAAGTCCATCTTGATCCCTCAAAGGTACAACTTCAAACTCTTTTCTACAAAATCGTTCCATGTCCTAATTAAGACATAGTTTCTGATTTAAATTATTGTGAGCACAGAGCTTCTAGGCTTTGACACAAGACTTCTTTCTTAGATTTATTTACTCTTATAATTGCTGAATATTAGATGATCTCCTGGTAACCCTTCATTTTCTGAGGAAATGCTGCTCAGTGCTTTTAATGTTATTCAAATTCATTTTTACATTTAACAATTCACCATAATCCTCGACTATTCCTAAAAAAATGTTTAAAAATAAACTTAGAAAATTCAATATAAGGCACTGAAACACTGCAAAAGACATGTAAGGTCTGAGGATTTAAAGTTAATGAAGCTAATAGATGGATGAAGTTACTAAGAAATGTTACTGATATTGTCAGAGACATGGGCATTGTTAAGGCCAGAGGATGCCAGAAATTCAGACTGAGGCTGTTAAGTGTCCAGTCCAGTGGCAGGTCTGGTCCAATGATCAGTCCACCTCAGGCTGATTGTGATATGTCAGGGAACACGGTTCTACTTTTCTCACAGGCCCTCACCCTGTCTCCCCCATGACTCACCCCCGTCTGCCCCTGACTATCACCGGACATTACTTCATCTGCCTCAGAAAGCTTTGGGTCCATGTTTGTAGCTTGTATCTGTACTTGCCACTGCCACTCTGTAGACTGGTAACACTGCCTCTCACTGTAAGGACAATTTCAGAGGAATTTAAAATGTGCCTGATTTGTGTGACCAGATTCTCAAACCAAACCTGATGACATGGTGTGTAGTTATGTCAGCACAACATTACCGATCTAAAACAGACTCATGCTTCATTATTGTTTTATGCTGATTGTCCTTTACATCCCACAGAAGGTCTTTCCATTCCATTCCTTAAACCTCTATTGAATTATTCGGAAATTATTACCCTGTATTCACTTTGAATAGCTTTAATAGAAGTTTTTGATTGCTTTAGAACCTATGGGCTTTTCCAGAATCTTGTCCTGTTGTTTATTTCTCTCTAGGCTCGGGGATACCAGAGATACGAACCATGCTGGCCGGCATTGAAATGCCTCATTACTTATCTCTCACTAATATGTTTGCCAAGTTCCTGGGCCTTATCTGTACACTGGCAGCAGGCAGCACGGTTTTCCTGGGCAAAGTGGTGAGAGATGTCCCAGTGTACCTGTCTACCATACAAAATATGTAGCTATCTTTAAAACTGTGTGTTAGCTTCATTATGAGTTATGAACGTTGTGTGGTCTCTTATCATCAGGGTCCGCTTGTGCATCTTTCCACCATGGTGGGAGCCTACCTCAGCAAACTCTGCACTCTCATACAAGACAATAAGAAGGTAAAATCACAAGTAATTCCAATATAATAAAGGCTTTACCACTTGCTTTTGTAAAATTACAGCCTTTACTTCTGAATAAACAAAAAGCTTGCTCATAGTCACAAACCTATAAAGAACAAAATATTTTTTTGTTTTTTTAGCCTTAAAAACCACCTCTCTTCACCTCTTTTCAAGCAGTAGTGATAAACTTACTGTACACTACCTGACTAGCATGGCAGACAAAGTCAGGGCCTAGTTGTTAGAGCTTTTAAAGGATAACTAAATGCTAGCCAGGTATTTCCCTTAGGCAGTACATGATTTGTAAGGGGATGAAGGGAAAAATCTCCCCCCTTAAACAACCTGTTCATTTTGCCATCTCCTCTAATCATCACCTATCTGCTATGAGAGAGAGGGTTGAGTGTGTGGAGTAAGATCATTTGTGTGTGCAGTTGAATATCCTTAATGCTGCTAACTAAGATAAAAGTTGAAACTGAGTTGCAGGAGTGCAGTCTCCCTCCCACCCAAACACATTCGTCCGTCACAGTCAGGCTGACAAAAGGCAGCATTGGGAGAAATCCTACCTTTGTCAGTGGCAGTTAAAACATCCATTAAGATCTTACCGGCTGACAGGCAGGGAGGATTAGGCATTAACAAGATACTTATCTGTGTTTGTTCGATTCCCTGCAGGTAAGTCACACCACCTACAATCAGCCCAAAAGTAAATCATCTGGAGATACTGTCCCAAGTAATATTAACACCAAGGGTCACTATCAGGACCACAGAATTGGACAAACTGGGAATGTTCTCCCAAAAATATGAAGTAATGTTTAAAAAATCACATTCTATGTTATTGTATTTCTCTAATAGTTAAAAAAATACACAAAAGATGTTTATATTATAGACTCTTCTGTTTTAGGACAAACCAGCTGGAGAAATGTTGGTTGTTGCTGCTGCGGTCGGAGTAGCCAGCTGCTTTGGAGCTCCCATCAGTGGTGAGAAGGTTCAGCATGAGAAATCAATGCTGTTTAAGTATTTACTCGCACTATATCTGTCCTTTTCACATGTGTCTGGTTAATTCATCCACCTTCTTCCTTCTCATACTTGTCCATTTTATCTCCCCCCACACTGCTTCTCCCCCATCATCCTTTTCTCTCACTTCTTCCGTCTTTGATTTCACACATCACAGGTAATTTCATTTTTGCAACCTTGCTGGCTGTTCAGCACCTTAGGTTCAAATTCCATTTGTACTCAGCCTGAATTAATTCATATGTCATTTTCAAATGTAATGATGTCCACAAAATATGAATCTGTCCATTAACACCTGAATTATATGAATATTTCTGTATTGGATTTTCAGAGGACTTTTTTTTCTACATATATAGGCAGAAAAATTATTCATCAATGCTCTTTAAACTTGTCAATACTTGCTGCTGTTTTGTCAAAGGCAACGTAAACACCCTCTTCTCCATATTTTTCTGTTGTACCTTTGTCTCTCCCTGACCTCTGCTCTTGTAGGTGTGTTGTTCAGCGTGGAGGTGATGAGTTCTCACTTTGCCCTGAGGCATTACGTCCCGTGTTTCTTCTCAGCTGCCTGCGGGGCGTTGACCTCTCGTCTCTTCACGGTGTGGAATGGAGATGGAGGTAACGGAGGCCCTGATCACCACTCGCCCTTGACAAGGATAAGGTTCAATTTAGAATCTGTGTCACAATGATCTGAGGAAAAGTGGCCACAAAGCCAATAACATGATCCAACATCTGAGAATGAAGAGGTTTCTGTTCACGCAAAGGCAGCTACATGGTCAAAAAGTAAATGGACACTACCTTTTGTGTGCTTTTGTTCTGAGGCAGTTTTTCATGGTTCAGGTTAGGTCACATGGTTCTGTGTATGGGAAACCTTCTATTTGAGTTTGTGTTATTACAGAGTAGGGTGCTTCCAACTTTGTGGCAACAAAGTGACCAAAACATGTCGACAAAGACATTTTGACTTTTGTGTGGCAGCAAATGCCCTGTTTTAGAAGCCTTGCTGAAGATTCGGATCTGTTATTCATGTAGAGTTCCAATGTCCACTTACTTTTGGCCAATGTAGTGCATATGCTGAAATCAACAGACAGCCCTAAAATATCTTATATAGCATATTTTTCTGAATGTATGCTTGCCAAAAAGAATGGTCATATTAAAAAGCTACATTTTTAAATTGAGTTTGGTTTGAGTTTTTCCTGGAGAGTCCCAATACAAGCTAGACTGATAGCCCACAATTCTTTTTGTTAATGTCATTTTAGTTAATTTGAATCATTCAATTTCAGTCATTTTAGCTTGTGGATAATGTTGACAGCTGCATAATCCCCTGTCACGACAATAACCGTGAACAACATTTGCAGAATCATTTAGATTGTATATTTCAATATAATACAATAAAGTGAGGGAAGATTGAATTTTTGAAAAGCTATGAGAGAAAGAAGAGGGATAACTCCAATTTGGTCTTTGTCCACAGAGACTCTTCAGGCGCTGTTTAAAACTAATTTCCCCACTGCTTTACCTTTCTACCCACTGGAGATTCTGCTGTTTGCTTTGTTAGGGTAAGTGCATTTAAGTTACCTCTGTTTGTTCCTGTCTTACAAATTAGAGCCGACATTTGGTGTTCATATTCATATCATTCATAATGAAAATCCTTTGAACCCTTCTTTCTCGTTGGCATTTAGATTTTTTTCTTTCATTCATTTGATCATTTCCAGGCCTCCTCTTCCCCTTTTAGATCTTAATGACTTCTGATAGACTATTGCTCCCAGGGTTAAAATAAGCCTCTCGTCTCGTCTCGTCCCTGTGGATTCAGCTGGCTCTCTCTCTGAAAACAGGCTGCTGTGTGGAGCTGTGAGCTGCTGCTATCTCTTCTGCCATCGGTGGATCCTGCAATTTACCAAAACAAACACGTTCTTCGTCAAGATGCTGACGACAGAGTGAGAGCTCAGTCCTTTACAATGTGAAAGCTGT
This sequence comes from Paralichthys olivaceus, assembly GCF_024713975.1. NCBI lineage: Eukaryota > Metazoa > Chordata > Actinopteri > Pleuronectiformes > Paralichthyidae > Paralichthys > Paralichthys olivaceus. Next base: position 8,741,041 of record NC_091098.1, read on the forward strand.
GTTGTGATGAGTCACCAGCTGCGTACGACAGACTCTGTCTGGAGTAACAATTCAAACAGATTTATGGGTCAGTGCTGCAAAAATATGACGTGTTCTGTTATACTGAAACTGCAGCATATAAAAACATTTGTGGCATGCTATGTTTAAATAATAATATTACATATCTATAAACAGTGGGTAAAAAAATGAACAGAGACATTTTCACATTTGGTACCTCACATATATTTTATATATATATATTATAACCTGGCTGTATATAACTGTCCCCCCCGCACCCTTGTGTTCTGTGTCCAGCTGTGATTATATGTTTTTGTTTGTCCAAATTTCAAACTAGCATTTAATTTCATTAGACCAGAGACATTCTCTTTGCAGCCATGTTGTAACAGGAAAGATTCATAGTTATAACCTAACATTCTAGATAGCATTCCACCATGTTTTGTGCAGTAGTTGTGTGCAGTTCTGATGCAAACTGCTTGAGACGAACTTCACAAATGTGTGGTTCATGAATCTGCGCCAAGTCAACAAAAAAATGTTTTGTGTATCACAACACACCTTATCTGAAGTCACTATACTGGATAAAGAGCAGAGTACTTGGAGGGCTGATGTTTATTCTGATGTTGGCACTAGAAGCACTCAACTGATACATTTTTTTTAAATAATTATTTTAAAAATAATTGAAAAGGTGCATGACTCTGTAACAATGGTGCCTATTTGTGAATGCCTCTCTGCAGGAAGAGTCTATACTCAGGCTTGGTGGCCTTCCTCCTGGCATCTGTGACGTTTCCTCACTATGCCGGACAATTCATGGCATCTAAGGTGGGAATCTGCTCTCTCCGACTATTTGTTCTGGCTGGAAACTGAATTCATTGCTTGTAGATTGTTTAACTTTGACCTAAATCTTTACTTTTACATAAACTATCTATACACTCCCAGATTTCAAATTATATTTCTTATACTATAGCATGATGCCATAGTATAGTTTGTCAAATTTGTGGTTTCACAGTACCAGCGTCTTAAACATCACAATTGCCATTGATGGTTGGAGACTGACACAACCATCAGTGTGCAACATGTCCAAAGCTATAGTGAGTGGATAATGACTGTGCAATATTCTTTAAGAAAATGATACCCCTGTTGGATGATGGTTGTAATATCAAGTGTTCCAACCAACATTTGTGACTGTCAAATCTTAATCCCCCCCCCCCTCTCTCTCTCTCTTCGTCTTCTGATTCTGCATTATGGAGTTTCTTCATGCAGTATCAAACTCTTTCATTTTGAGGGTATTATTTCTTCATTTCACGTTCAAAACCCTGCTGTCTCTCTCAAGTAGGCGGCATTTGCTCTACTCCGGCTACACAAATTTGGATTTTTGTAAAATGACCTTGTTAAATTCCCCCACCGATAGAAAGCCAGGTCTGACTTAAGACTCATTCTTGTTTAAAAATCAAACCTTGTATGTTTTTCCCATTTTTAAAGATTTTGAAGTTGGGCAGAATGCCACAGGAAAGTTGGAAACTCAGAAAGACTGAGGTTGTTTTGTATTTTCATGAGATTCACTGACGTGACCCAAAATAGATTTGAAAAAAATGAATTACAGTGCCATGTTGATCTTTACTTTCACAACAGCATTTCTTGGATTTCAGAAAGTAATGTGAATGACATATTTTTCCCAGTATACCATGAAGCAGCTCCTCACCTCCTTACTGGAGAGCAGGCAGTGGGGCTCTCAGCACCATAATGCCTCTGCACAGCTGCAGCCTGAGCCTTTGTCGGAGTGGAGCTCATCAGGGAGTCCTGTCTACCTGTCTTTGGCTTTCTTTCTGATCATGAAGGTACACACAATAATAAAACAAAACGTATCTCTGTCAACACGATAACCACCAGTTGGACATTTCTGCATTGCAAAAAGTTTATTCTGCCACACTTTTTATTCTTTACAAGGTGGTGAAGGAATTTACCTGATTTAACATTTATTCGTACAAAACTGAGAGTGCTGCGATTTCCCTGCTCACAGACTGACAGTGACTTGTGCACACAGAGCTGCTGTGGCTGTTTGACAGGGATTTGACAGTTTGTGTTGTTGTTTCTTCTGAGATGTGGATGTTGGTCCTCGCCTGCACTCTGCCCGTTCCAGCTGGATACTTTATGCCAGTCTTTGTCTATGGTGAGTGAGGGGAAAGAGAAGAGACAAGCTTCATTTTCAGAATAACCAAACGGCTCGAGTTTTAATTTAAGTGTGAGGTATATGCCTCAGAGCATCCTCTCACCAGAATGTGAAAACTCTGTGGGGGTTTTCCTGGAATATAAACATAGAGAAATTCTGATGTGTTTGCTTTTTCCTAGGGGCAGCTTTGGGCCGTTTGCTTGGAGAAGGAGTAGCATATGTGCTTTCAATTGGACTGACTTCAGACCAGCAGCAGGTTTCCATAAATCCTGGAGGCTATGCACTGGCTGGTAGAAAAATGAGTTTGGATTCGTTTTTAGTCCTCTTACATGTTCCTTAATTCTGCCCACTTCTTTCACACAAAATCTACCAATAAATATATCATATGCCAGTTTTTATTAATTTGATTATTTTTGGAAAGATAATTCAATTTGAATTCAGGATGTTAATTGGGTTAACTGTATACATTTAATTAAGTAGACTAATATGTATCAACATATCTTGAGTATGAGCCATAGTTTTCAATAGTATCCTTACCTGAAATAGTGCCTGTGTATGTTTTGTGAATTAAAGGTGCAGCAGCTCTATCTGGGGCTGTGACACACACCTTGTCCCCAGCTCTCCTGGCGATCGAACTAACCGGCCAGTGTAGCCATGCGGTGCCTGTTCTCCTCGCCACTCTCCTGGCCAATGCCCTGGCTCGCTCAGGACACCGCCCATCTTTCTACGACGCCCTCTCTATCAGCAAGAAACTCCCACACCTGCCCTCTCTGAAGAAAGCATGCCCACGGTATGATTAAGAAGTGTCAGTATTGAGTATATGATGATTAGTCATATTTTGAGTGTAACATTTTTCGTCAGAGCATGAAAGTTCAGAAACAGATTTAGTGTTCACAGTAAAAGTAGCCTACATCATCATGGCTCAGTCTTGGTAATGGCCTCCTCTGAATCCATTTTAGCTGCTACAGATGTTTCAAGTTCTTAATGCCTGCTCTGATTGGATCAGTGGAGCAATTCCCCTCTGGTTACTGATTACTTTTAAAAAGTATAAACACCATCCACACCCTCCCTTTTTGTCAGAGCATGACAATTCTCTTTTTTTTTTGTTTTCCATAGGACATGACAGTTCAGAGAAAAAATGTTATTTTAGGTTGGCTTCACTAATATCAACTCTCGGGGGTCACATGCTCATTGCTTCCCGGAACATTACAAACTGGGAACAACAATTCCACTGATACACTAACAAACCAAGTACAACCAACAATTTCCTGTTGTCCAACTCTTCAGTTCACGATCCAACACCACACAAACAAATGACTGAATCCCTGCTAGCCTCAGGTGTTTACTTACAGATCATTGCTGACATAGCATGCTTACTTGCTAAATCTTGACCAGATGCTAATGTTCCAAGCTGCTTAATATCACAGGTCCAAACATTTAACATTACCAGCTAACTATAACCCATGCTTTTCAATTTAGCAGTTAAATAAAAACACAAATGGAGCGATGCTTGTGAACTGGTTCAGGCAGCCAACTCAAGCTGCACTGCTCCAATCATGTGACATACCTCTCTCTCCACATTAATCTATAATACATTTTTTCTATTTAAGCTGAGAAAACTTCCCATCAGTACCTTTGCTATCCCCAGCCTGGGCCTAGACAGCAAAGACTGTTCTACTATTGCAATAATCATTTGAATGTGAGTTGTCTAACTGAACTGGGCCTTATTATAAATTGGCCTTCTGTCATGTGAGACAAATCTGTTTGTGTAGAGCAGAGTCTGAGCCACAACCATTCAGATTTAAGTAACATGTCATTTCTCCTAGCACCACACACAGAAGGAGTTTTCATTGTTTACCTCACTAGAGGCTGTGTGTGAGGCTGAAATGTGTTATTTGTGATTTTTTTTGAATAGCAAGAACATTTCAGGAGCTGACCAAGTAATGGATGAGTCACTGTTAATAATAAAGAACCCCATAAACCACCCACACATCTGTTACTTTCAGTTTGTACTCAGAGGAAGGAAAACCTCACAACTGAATGAGCGGACACAAAAAAACAACATTTAGAGAGTATAACGCGGCAACTGACAACAGCTGTTCAACAAAAGCATCTCTAGTGATTCAAGCTCTCTGAGTAATGCAATTTTCCCAGACGCTGCACCTGCAAAAAAAGACAGTTGAGGCTGAAGGTTTCATGTCTTATGTGGTTTAATGTATTTAAATGTAGAGATTTGTAGAGAAATGTAGTCAGGATGTAAAATGTCAGAGCAATCTCATGGAATGAAAGTATGCCCTGAAAATATACATGTCCCCATATTACCTCGGTGATAGCAGCTGCTCCATTGAGGTTTTTTCTCTTTTATCTGTCTGTCACCGGACTGAATGACAACCACTAATAACAACATGCTGAGATAGAAATCAAGACATAATTACCCACAGCTCATTGGTAACAGCATTCAGACTGAGGTGACTTTAAATACTCCTCAAACTCAGACACCTAGGGGATCATACATTTGACTGATGGACTCCGCAAACTTTTTCGGGAATAACAAATAAGTTTCAAAGCTGGTTTAAAGCTCTTCGCCTTTGATTTATCCTGTAAGAAAATGTAATTTCCTGTTATATGAATTCATGTATTACAGTTTCTTAAGTAAAGTATTTTTATGTCATTTACACTTAATTTAGAAAAAATAAAGATAAGAAAATGTTACTTGCCCTTGTTTGTGTCTGAGCACATACAGCTAAGACCACGTCTTGTGTTGCCATCATCAGATTAAACCATTAATTCTTGAATTCTTTGAAAAAAAAATTTAATATTGACTTGTTGCCAATTTACATGTTACATTTGCTCATTTCATTCAACCTGAGCTGCTTTTATTCCAGGTATAACATCACTCTTCACTTTTGCAGGCTTCCCTCCACAACAGTTGGACAGTTTCTGGGAATGAAATCTGTGCAGCTTCAGAAAGCGTCTGGTTCAGCAGAGATTCAACATGCTGTCAAAACCAGCAGTGAAACGCAAATCCCTGTGGTGGAGTCACATGGTGCGCAGACAGTATTGAACCCCAGTCTTATAATGAGTCACGTTTTGTTCAAATTTTTTGATCGAAAAATAGAATATATTGGGAGTATTGACATATGAACAAAAAGTCATCAGGATGGCAAAGAAAATAATTTGGTTCTGGTCACACAGATAATTGCAACATCGCACTGAGCCACTGAAGAGAAGAGAGAGAAGCAATGAGAGAAATAAGGAAACATTTTAACTGCAGCTATTCAGCAGCATGAAAGGGCCTTGATAGAGAGCTGACAAGTGAGAAAACAGTAAATCGGCCAGCTGAGCCTTTTAGCAGCAAAAGCTGCCCACTAGAGACCTGCACACACTTGAAACTATAGCACCGACTGTGGCAAAGAAAATTGATTTTCCTTTCTTCTCTCCTGTTGAAGAGTCACAGATTTTACTGGGGTTCGTGCTTCGATCAGAGCTGCTGATTTTCCTGCATCGCCCCAAGACTGAGGTAAAGGCCTGCACTGAGTTCAGATGGTGTAGCCGCAGAGTTCAGATGGAGGCGCAGGATTAAACAGTTTGACACTGTTTAAAAGGCAGGCCACGTCTTTACAGCCAGTGTGACACTGACTGAATGTGAAACAGTTCCATAAAGGAGGACTGGAGCACAATGCACAGACAGTGGCTGCCTGATGTAAATGCTAATCTCATGAAAGCACACAATGTCATCATTTTTACTGACAAAAGAAAATTTTAAAAAACAGAAAACAGATTCATGAGACTGTGAATATAGTGTGCAGTCATTTTTAACTGTGATTCTTAATTTCTTAAGTGATACTGAAAACAGCACACATCTGACAGAAATGTTAAAGTATGAATATGTTTGTGCTGTTTTTCAGACTCTGGAGAAACATCTGGATGAGGTCTGTAGTATTCATCCAACCTCTGTCCTGTTATCACCTCACAACACTGTTCAGGAGGTATGAGACCTTAATGTAATGCAGTTGTGACAAATACAAAGGAATAGGGGGCATAAATAATCTTTTCCTTTCTCCACAGACTTAGATTAGAAGATTGATACCACACTCATGTCCGTAATATGATGACAGATAGGAGGTATTTAGCCTAGCTTAGCATAAAGACAGGAAGTAGGAGGTAACAGCTAGCCCGGTTCTCTCCTCTCTTGGTTTAATTCACACATAAACATACAAATGTAAAATAATTTGACAGGAAAAAGTACTTTTTTGTCACTAAATACTTCAAACTTACTACTATACTATACTATACTAGTCAAAACTTAAACTGCAAATCGTAACAAATTCTTTCCAGGAGGGCGATTTTGCTCACATTACCCTCCCATTCTGTGAATGCATGTCAATTGGTCATTTAGGATTAACAACTGATTGGGACTAATTGCTGCCCCCAAGTGGCTAAAATAACTTAGTTTGGTATCAGTTTTCTCATCTAACTTGTGGAAAGAAAACAAATCAGCATAGTTACCCACATTTAAAATTTTGAAATGTCAGAAACTTGAAAATCTCTTGTGTGATTGCAGGCCCACAGAATACTGAGTGTCATTGGAGACCAGACCTTGTTTGTCACAGAGAGAGGACGGTTGGTCGGGTTTCTCACATGGACACAGGTAACGATCACTAATGTATGTTTTGTGTGTATTTGCACTCACCATCACCAACAGTATAATCATTACTGGTTTTAATGATGCAGCCTGATATTGTTACCTTTCTCAGTTGTCATTTGTCTAAACCACATAAACCTGACTATCTCCATGTATGGATTGATTGATATTGTGCAGATTGTTTTTAACATTATGTAAAAGTATAGGAGGCAACATGGTGAATTAAACATATTTTTCCCTCCTAATTTATCCTCTAGATGAAGAAGATATTGGAGGACTTGGCCAAAGAAATCTAAGCTTTGACACATAGGAACTAAGTGAAACCCTTGACCTTTTTTGAAGCATCCATGAATCCTTCCAAGCCTGCCTCTAATAATGACATGATGTCTTCAGTTCCCATAACAACATTTCCACAAAAAACAAAATTGTCATTAGCTGGAGGCTCCTGTAACCTGAGCTTATTGGCCGGTGTCCACTGAGGAGATAGTAAAGTGCCTCAATCAGTGAACTCAATTTGTGACACAACTACCTTGCTGGTGGGTTTTGAGTGGACATCTGGCCCCAACAATTCCATATATTAACATCAAGTAAATATATTGATCATGCAACATTTAAGACTTTACTCATGTAATAATATTATATTGATGGGTTTCCTAACTGCTGTTCTTCTTTATCTTGCTTTTGTGACATAATCATGCTCATGTTTTACAACTGCTGTTCTCATAGTTACTTAAGGTTCAGTTTCCGAGATGCCTCACACAAGCACATTAAGGGAGAGCACAACCCACAACACAACTGTTTAAAGGGATAGCTCCCCAAAAAGGACGATTCTGTCATTATCTACTCACCACTATGCTGATGAAAGAATGGGTGAAGTGTTTGAGTCCACAAAACATAACATGCATAACATGCCTCTATACTGCTGGTGTGGTGCCATCCTAGAGTCCAGAAGCCCTGACAATCATCGACTCGAAACAACATCATTTACACAGTGTGACCTTTGCATTCATATTTTATAATTAACGGTAAATCCCTTAGTAGTAGTAGATAGTTCCCTTTCACCTAAATTTTACACACTTGGTCTTTAATGCACTTTTGTGAGACCTTTCTGCCACCGTATTTGAAGGAAGTAGAAAGATCTAAGTCAGAGACAGTTTGGTAGCTTTGTCTGATCATTTGAGCCCTAGAATTTTTTTTATTTACATTTTGAAAACTTTGTGCAATTAAAACTACATAAAGTCAGTTGCATCAATATAGACATAAAGAAACTGATACTGAAGAACTGGAGGTGTAAAAGTCATTGTTTTTCTATGATTTCTAAGCAGTTCTAATCAGAATGAATCATATCATTGAGAAGTCACAGTGAGTGTAAGGATCTATCTGCATGTTCACATTTGAATAAATTATGACTCAGTTATATCAATTGGATGTTAATGGTTTTAAATGTACTTTAATTACTTCCAAGAGCTGTGTGTGGGTGCAACTTTGGTTTCATAAAAGCACGCACCTCTCACTGTTTACCTCACGCTAAATATGTCCTGCACATCTCTCCGTCGCATCTCACCCCTTCGACTCTTCTTTCTATAGGAAGGCATCGCAGTTTTAAAAACTCTGCTCTTAAACATACGGTAAGTTGTAACGTAAAATGCTGAGTGAATTCCCTATTAAACCTCATAAATCAAAATAGATGGTCATTGTTGTTAGATTAATCTACCAAAAGAAAAAGATAAAGGGAAATATTTTGTGCAGTAGTGATCAGGGGGTGGAGTCACATTATCAAGGTCCCACCAATAAACATGCTCAAACAATCGTGAGTCAGTCTCAGCTGTCAATCATGATGTTTCACCCAATTTTCATAATAGCTAATGCTGAAATCGGTGTATTACTCAATAAATTATCAGTGTAACTACCAGAATGAGAGAAACTTGGAGAATATTTTTTGGACTTGAACCTTTTAGTTTGATGTCCCATCCACTAACAGAGGAGGCAGGATTTATGGCCTATACTGCAGCCAGCCAACAGGGGGAGATAGAGACACTGACTTCACTTCTGTGGCGTTAAACGCCCATTTTCATATACAGTCAATGATCTAAAACAATGTCTGCCCAAGATGGGAAAATAAATGTTTGTAATTTATGATGATTCAATGTTTGTTGCATGGTGGGTGGTCTTCCAGTGGAGACGTTGAAAAAAAATGTTAATTTCATAGATTTAGTCATCACGTCTATCAGTTAATTAAAAAAAAAACCAAATGAATCAAGAAAGTAATTGTTGATATCTCTAATCACTGTGACATCACTTTCAAATAAAAGCCAAGTTTTAATAAACTGCAATTAACGTTTAAGGAATAATTTCAGGGGTATTATTATCTAAGATGACTTTAGTTACACTTGTAAATTCTAAGGTAATTATTATTATATCAAGTCGAGTAAGCAGTGTTTTTAGCTTCTGGCCAGACTCCTCATACATTGTATTGATTTTGACGCGACCCTCCACAACCTGCAGCCTGTCAGGAGGTACCTGCATCCAATTTACCACATTTCCTTCTCACACCACACCGAGTCCAGATGTTGTTGAAGCGTCTCTCTAATTACACCTCGGATCAGTTCTGGTCTGTTCTGCTGAAGGAATTTGTTTCATGATGGGTGTGATCAGTGTATTCATGCACAGCCTTTTGTTCTGTTTTATCCACATCTGTTCTACACCATTCAGAACTCAGCACTGAGACACCAACAGGGGGAACAGCCACAATGCACTACACAAAACAGCTTCACATCGTGTAGACCTGTGATAAAAGAACCACCCAGACAGGTAACATTAAGACATGCAGTCTTCAACCATGTCTCACACAGGCGTGCAGACATATACAGAACACACAGCGACCATACATCGGCCGACACTCGTCTTTCCTCTGCATAATATCTCTGCACCTGTCGCTCTCAGACAGGAGAGTGGGAATAAAAGATAATCATGACTCCTAAAAATAATTTGGTGAACACTTTCTTTGCGATTGTATCCTTTATATTAAAATGAGAAATCTCACTGGAGACACATTTTCCATTTCATTGGTGACTTATTCACTGACCTTTTCCCCATATTCAAGTAGGACTCTTCAATGTGATAGAAAAAGGGATTAAAACAGAACTGGAAAGCGTTCTACAGTACATGTATTAAAATGTATATTTTATTACAATATGTGACATATTTACACCAGTATAGTTTGACTCTTCACTGTTCAGTCCAACATATGATATGTACAATGAATAGAAAAAGGTTAATGTAACAGTAGAACTGTACACATTCACAGACAGAGCTGAGAGGAAAACACTCTCTGGAGTCTTTATATCTGAAGGGTCTAGAAATCTTTCATTTTCTGTGCAGATAGCTCATAGATGTCTGCAGTTATTTTCTGCATCTGTCACTGCTGTTGCTGAGACTCAGGTCCTCTCAGTGAGGATGGTTTCAGAGGTTGCCAGCAAGATTGCCAGTCTGTTTTCCTGCGAGCCTAGTTATAAAAGACATCATCCTCGGATAGCGAACTGCTGTCTACGTGTCGGACAGCAGCTTCTGCTGTCACAGTGCTTCTGTCCTCAAAGGGATGGTGATCTTTGTCCTGCTGAGTGGCTGATGTTGGGGAGATTGGGTCGACCTGTGGCAGGGGGACCAGGTTGGCTGCCCTGCTGTTGCCATAATGGATGCTGTACAGGTGCTGGGGAATGCCGATGCTGCCTCCATCCAGCAGGAACTGGGACAAGAAGTGGCTCTGCGCTGCTGAGGAGGGATGACAATAATAATAATAACAGTATCAGACATTTAGTTGTTTATTGAAGACAATGAAAAATGATTTGAAGCATGTGAGAGAAAACAACACCCGGGGCCTCTCAAGTGGTAGAGATGTTTGAAGCTGCAGCTCTTCACACTGGTATATTACAGAAATAGTACAGATGCACGCAGTAATAAAATTGTTTTTTAAAAAGGTGCCAATACTTTGAACCAGCTGCTGCTGCACGTCATGAAGGTTTTATCTTATCTTATCTCTTCATCATCTCACCTCACCTAAACTGACCTAACTAAACCTAGCCTAACCTAATCAAGCTAGCATAATCTAACCTAACCTCACCTCACCTCACCTAACCTAACCTAAATTAACTTAGCATTACCTAACATAGCTCACATCAACTCAATTCAGCTCAACTCACCTTACCCAACCCAACCCAACCTAACCTAACCTAGCCTAACCTAACCTAGCCTAACCTAACCTAACCTAAACTAACCCAACCCAACCTAACCTAACCCAAAATTACCTAACCTAGCCTAACCTTACCTAACCTAACCTAACCTAACCTTACCTAACCTAACCCAAAATTACCTAACCTAACCTAACCTTACCTAACCTAACCCAAAATTACCTAACCTAGCCTAACCTTACCTAACCCAAACTTACCCAACCTAACCTTGACTCAAAAGAGTAGCCTCTAATACAAACAAGTATAAATTTATAGCAGAGTAATTAAGAGTAATTTAGCATGCTCACATGCTTGCATGCTAAATTTGCATTAAACCCAAAAGTATGGATGAGGTTGACTGGAATATGGTAATTTTGTGATGGTGGATATTTTAACCTGGTAAAACGTCATGGTATTGCCAAAGTCAACAGTCTGGAGACCATGAATGTGTGTTTCAATGTGTGTTTTCTATTTCCTTCAAAGAGATCTCATCCTCATTCATCACAACACATTCATAAGCTAATTAAAAAGGGCTGATGTCTTAAGTGATCTGCTCCGTGATTTCAGGCTGCTGAAACAATTGTCATTACATTTGCAAAATTTCGTGAAACAATAATGAATTTTGTTATCTGTCTTATTTGTCTCGCACATCCATCATCAACATAAAAGAAAAGGCTTCTGGCTAAAATAAAAAATTTGAGATGACAGTAGATCACAAACTCAGACATTGACTATTTAATTAGAAATGCACAGATTTTTTAATGTTACCTCATTCTACATGGTTGTAATTTTTTAGAGAGGAAATCAGTTGTAAATGTAGCAGTAACCCCCTTTGAAAATACTTATAAATAAATGCCCCAATGACACTTGTTATCCTTTTCCATGACCAACCTTGTAAGCTGGTGGAGGGCTCCTCTATGTTGTCGTTCATTGACCACACATGCATGGCCGCCTCAGCCAGGGCAAACTGCTCCGCCACTCCTGTAAAACAAAACACCCATAAAAACACATTTTATGGGGCTTTTTCGACCCCTGCTGTTTGTCACCATGTTTACCACCATCATAAACAAACAGAAATTGAATAAGTGCACTGGATTTGAGTCCCTGTGACTGGACGTCTATTGATTTTTGTTAAAGCTCCCTCTGCACAAAGCTAATCGAATGAAAACGCTGCCCAGAGGGATTTGAGCATCACTTCATCTCCACTGACCACATCTTGTTTTTCTTGAATTAAATGCGTCCGTCTGTCTCACCTGCAGCGAAGCGGGCCTCCTTGATTTCGTCCGTCATTTGAGAGTAGAATTGCTCATCCTCTTGCAGCTCGGTCCCCATAGCCCCCCAGCCTCCACCTCCTTTTCCACAGGCCCAGCTGCCTCCACGTCCCCCAGCCTCACCGCCTCCACCCCAACCTTTCCACTCAATCAGATGAGCGACTCGTCCCTGAGCCATTGCTGTCGGCTTGGTGATATGGTCCTTTATCGTGGCCACCAGACCTAAATAAAGCAAGGAGAGGGGAGGGGTTTATCTTGATAAAGTGGATTAGATAAAAAGTAGTTTCCTGAAAAGATGGGATATACAGTGAGTGTGGTAGTTGAGGAAACAGGGAGATAGCTGAGGAAAAGGTAAAGTGATAGACTGCATGAAATAACATGCAGAGGGTTCAAAGGAGGACGAGGAATTGTGGAAAATGCCACAGCAAGGGACAGGGATATTGAAATGGAAAAAGGTCACATGATGGGCTAGTAGTCATTTGCATAACCTGAAACATGAAAAGCAACATTTCTGCTGCGGCCTTCTGATGTAGAACTTCTCACAAATGTAATTGGAGAGGTTTGAAAATGAAAGTGAAAGAATGTCTATGCTGATATCGAATAAATTGTAACTTGTGACTTGAGTTCTGTCTGCTGCACTGTGCGTAGCTTGCATAGAAATTCTGATTCAAAATGCTATAACTGATCACAGCAATTAATATATGTTCATTCCTGAGCTATCAAATAATTTCAATGCATATCCAATAAAGCAATAAGCACATTTCTCTCCAAGCAGATAAGCTAAACAGATCATGCAGACATCATGCATGCATCATGCATGACTGTGTTTAGCTCAGCTTCTGGGTGGCTTGGCTCATCCTTAAAGACAGGCTGAGGATTTCAGACATCCAGAGGGAGCTCAGAGTAGAACTGTTGCTCATTCGTGTCGAAAGGGGACAGTTGAGCTGGTTCTGGCATTTTGTTTGGATGCTTCTTGGAGGCCTTCTGTTGGAGGTTTATCAGGAGGAGACCCCAAGACCTACAAGTCGCTGGAGGGACTTCATATCCCATCTGGCCTGGGAAGAGCTGGACAGCGCTCTGATACCTCGTGACCAGACCAAAACCAAGAGCACAGATCGGTGTGTGCACATCTCCCTTCATTCTGTTTCACTTCTGGGTAACATCAGTACCTTAACTGAAATAAGTTGATTTTGTTTTGCTATACTTTCTGTGCCTTCTAACACTGTACATACATCAGATGTGGAACATGCCTGTGGGCAGACATCCAGCGATCTATAAATTAAACTGCCTCCATTATTGGATATATCATTTATTTATATTCTTATAGTTTTATGATTTTGGCAGGTCAAATTTGAAGTCATCAAGTAATAAGTATGTCATTTGTTATTCATAACCCATAAAATCCCTTTGCAAACTACAAAGACGCCATTATTTATTTTAATCACACCAGACAAGGGTAGAAAGGTCTTGTGAAAGGAAGAGATAAAATGAAACTGACTGCAAACCTGGGTCATACTGCAGAAGATGAAAATTAAACAATTTAAAAAAAGGAAAGATTGAAAAAGGTATAAAAGAGGAGGAATAAAGGCTGAAATAATTATAAGGCATAAAATGTCAAAACCAGGACTTAAGGAGGACAGGGTAGAGAAGTGGGAGGGAATAATATTTTAAAGTGAGAAATGGATACAATTAAATGAAAGGCAGGAGTCAGGAGGTGGCAGCCTGTGCTAATTGAAACAGAGAAAATCATCATGACAAGTTATTTCATATTTTGTTCGAGCTCAGCAGAGTGTGTTCTGTGTTTTGTTATCCATTTCAACCCCCACTGCTGTTTCACATTTTATTCATGCTGTCACAAATCTGTTGAGAGGCTCTGCTCTGGCTGCGCATCGATGGAGAGGATGCTTTGTTAAATCTATATAGACTGTGTGAAAACAGCAGGAAAATTCCACTTGTTGTGTTTTAACATGGTGGTATTATGATAGAGTGATTTACTGTCAGCACGAAAACAACCAAATCACATTAGGTTGGCATGACAGCCCACATGATAGTTTTGTGTTTACTGCAGTCTGAGTGCAGGGAGCAGCAGCAAGACGTTCCTCTGTTGATTTGTAGCACAACGCTGACGCACAGTATGTTGGATGTTCTGTATAACAAAATGTCAGATTTGCATCGTCTGTGTGTGAGTCATAGACTGTGTATGAAGATGGGTGACATTACAGCTCCCCCAAAAGTGAAGCCAAATCATCTCCTTTTTTTCTGATCAGACAAGAAAGTCTATAAACACATTTTTCTCAAAGTTGGTTTCTGTCATGGCGCCACTGATAACAGATTGTAGATTTTGAATGCCAATGTCCACAGTGCATTTGCTAAACTTTAGTATCCTGAGTCACCAAAACCATAACTGAACCTGCACCAGGATGACTGTGACATATTCAACCATGGTGGCCATTTCTGTGCCAGTGAACTTGTCAACACATATTTTCTCTGGTTGTTGTAAGAAATGATTGGATTTCTCAAGCATGTAGCAAATGGTCAGAATCAGTCAAGAATAAGCCAACTTATTAAAAGATATTTGTCCTGAGACAGCATTCACCAGACGATGAAGGAATCATTCCAGAAAATCACAATTGTTCACATTGCAAAAGGGGTAAGAGTAATAAGCAAGTTGGTAAGTGACTCGTGTTGGTTTCAAGCAGTGGTGGATGGAAACAATAAAAACAACCAAAGCCAATTAAAGCTGCAGTGGTGACTATAGTAAAAATATAAAAATAAGACAGCTAAACAATCATTAAATAAGACTGAGGGCTCTATTTTAACAATCTAAATGCATGGTCTAAAGCGTGGTTGAAAAGGGTTGCACTACGTCTGATCATTAGTGCGTTTTGTGTGTAACATGTAATAATCCAATCAGACCTTTATTCCTTTTCAAAGCCTGTTGTACTTGGACCTTGGCAGATTTTTATTATGAGAGCAGATTTACCAGATAGTAAGAGAGAATGCTTCTCTGTAAGGAAAACTCTGCTTGTGTGTGAAGTAAACGTGTGTGAGCACTGAGCAGACCATCTGTGTGTATAACAAGCAGTTTACATGAATTGTGCACCTTCCTATGTCAGCATATATTACTATCTTCATTATATGCCCTTAAAATAAGGGTGAAATAATGTGCCACCGATGGCAGAGCAGTTTTTTGCCGGTCAAAAGTGTCTGATACTTGCTTTTGCATCAGGTGCATGTAAGACAACAGCTATGTTTGCTTGTACCAGCACAGTATAGAGCTTATAGCTAAATGATGTCATCAGCATTGTAACAGGGGTAAAGTCTAGCAGGTGTTTTGTAGGCTACCATTACTTTAGCATGCTAACATGATAATTTGCTATTATTATTCTAAATGATTATTTTTGTATAATAATAATAATAGTACATACATTATTATTATTATTATTAAAGGGTTTGTTGAAGGCAATTGAATAAATAGCAATACTACAAAGTTTTGTTTCAAATTAGACTTTTAAATTTGGCAAAAAACTACATTATCTACACCCTTGGGTTAAACAAAATGACATACTGTCATGTAGGTAAGATTGTGTTTGCATATGAGTGAACAAAAGTAATATGGATCTTAAAAGAGTCATTAATTCCAGTTTCACTTTAGCCCACCATTAAATGCTGCTTAAAACTAAAAATCTCAGCCTTAGTGAAAGAGCAAATTCAGAGGATGACCAAAAGTTATTCTATTCATCGTCTGGGTGCCATATATGTTTGAACCAGTGCTGGACAGATGACCGTGTGACGCACTTGCTTGCACCATCAAGCTGTGAATAACAAAACTGTCATTTCTCATTTGTTTGGTTCAACACAATTGCATTTGCAGAATCTAATAAACATTTCACTTTCTCTGAGGCATGAGCAGGGCTTTAGCCATTTACTGTGACTAAAATTTCATCAGCCTGAATTATCTATCAAACAGCATCATACGAGAAGAATACAATCAGCAGTGTGTGCTGTATTCTTCTAAATATGATTATATTTGTATCATATTTACATTTGCACAGTGTCATCTGATTTGAGCAGTTACATGTTGTCAGCTGCACTTTGTGACTGATCAAACCTGCAGGACTTTCTTCACTGTCAGAGATGACTGACAAGTGATTATGCCTGAGTAAATGTTCAAAAGATTTTCGTTTTTTTTTACAGGACCGATTCTGTCAAAGCAGGTGTCAGCCTCTCAGCTGTCTGCCTGAACCTCTGTATTTGTCTAACATCTAACATATTCATGAGGTTTCCATGGGCTTCATAATTATACTGTCAGGGTAATAAAGGGGCTTTCACTAGGAAAAGTTCAGCAAGGCATAACACATTAACTCAGATAATTAACCTCCCGCAGAGAGATGAAAGCAGTCGAGATGAGCCAGACAGACACAGGATGGGGAAGAGGAGAGGAAAAAAAGAGTAGGATGCTAAGACGTGAAGAAAGGAGGAAGCAGAAGTCAGAGTCGGAGAGGAAAATCAGACAGGAGGGAAATGAGTGTGTGCTTGTGTCTGATTGTTTACTCATGGCTGTCTGGGTACACTTGTGTATCAGCATATGTGTGAGAGAAAGAGAGGGCATGAAGGAAATTACATTAGTGACCTCCCATGGTTCCTAATTCAGTGTCCCTGCTTGTTTTTTTCCAGTGTTGTATATTTGATCCCTAATGAAATACGTGTGTGTGTGTGTGTGTGTGTGTGTGTGTGTGTGTGTGTGTGTGTGTGTGTGTGTGTGTGTGTGTGTGTGTTTGTGTGTGCATGTCCAGTCTCACCAATCAAAGAGGAAGTGGCTAGCTCGCCAATGTCGTAGCCGCTGGTTTTATCTTGCACGTTGCTGTTGGAGGGATTCTGCACAATATACAAGAAGAAGAATATCACAATAAATAAGGGGGGATGTTGTTGTTGTTGTTTTGTGTATTTCCAGTGGTAACTAAGGAAATTTCTTTCTATCAGCTTGTTGACGCTGCACTTTTATGCCTCCCACAAACAGTGGCCGCAGGCTTTATCTTTTTGGGTTGTCCCTCTGTCCGTATGTTCCACTGTTGTGAATGCAATACCTCAAGAAGGCCTCAAGGGAATTCCTCCAAATTTGGTACAAATGTTCATTTAGACATGAACTGATTAGAATCTGGTGGCCAAAGGTCAAGGTCACTGTCTCACAAAACACATGGTTTGCCTTGTGATCAGCAACTCCTAGAGAGAATTTCTTTAAATTTGTTGCAAGCTTTCCCTTGGACTTAGAGTTAAATGGTAGATAGATGATTACATTTTGATGTTCAAAGGTCAAAGTCAGAAATGACCTCATTTGAATCTAGAAAATAAATTCATGCAGTCTGAAACTGCGCTGGTTGGCAGAGGCATACAACCAGACAGGGATCATGAAGAGAGCAGAGTCGTGAGGTTTTGACAAAGATAGCACAGACACATCTAGCGTACGCACAACACACCCACCCACACACACACACACACACACACACACACACAAAGAACATTTGCATACATCCTCCTTGACAGCCACCTTTTATGTGGTGTGACACAAATTTCCCACTTTTTTCCTTTTAAAGTGATAATGACAATAACAGACTTTGAAGTGGATTCATGGAAATCTTGCAACATTCACACCCATTCTGAACAAGCTGTGAAAAAATGAAAGTATTTTAAACTCCAAGTCGTATGGTGTTTGCATTCAAGTAGCTGCAGTCAATATGGAAAGAGGAACTGCACTTGAAATAGATTTCTTGGTTTAGTATTCTTGGCCTGAGAGAGTGAACCTCTTTTTGAAGACGGTGCAAGTGAAATGGGATTGCTGGTAAATATGGGCTTTTTTACATCAGCGCACGGTGCAAGGCTCCAATTCAAAACTGCTGGAGTCCAATGCAATTTATGTTTTATAGACAATATAAATCTGAATAAAATTAGCTTGAATGTAAAATGGCCAAAATGGGAAAACCAAGTATCCTCTTGGGTAAATGAATGCCATTTCTGTTTTTCCGCTTCAACACACTGCTGCTTCATTGCCAGACGTGTGGTCACTGCAAAACCACAGAGATCTTTTCTATCCTTTTGTCTTTCCTTCTTTATTCCAAACTAAATACAATTGTTATTCAGTGTGTTTCAATCTGTAAAAATGTTATAGAAGCAAGAATGTTTAATATTGTTTGGCAGATTAAACATGTATTTTCATTTGTAATGCCATAAATAGTATCTTATAGAGGCAAATAAAAAAGATATAAAATGGCTGGGTGTAATTGTAACTCGCAGATGTTCAAACATAATCTACTTTAGTAACTGTATAACATTAAAATGAGCATTTCCAGGCTTTTTTCTGTGATGGTCACTACATCCATATGTTTTTCCACATTTTGGCTCCACTTTTAATCTCCATCCATACTAACATGCCTTGAAACATATCACATGATCAATCACACAAACTGTGCATGTGTGTGCCTTTGTAAACAGGAAGCATTTGGTTGTATTTTTGTAAAATGCAGAATTTAATTGCACAACAGGATCAGTCATGCTTGTAATTGATGTTTCATGTTGTGTTCTGCACTGGCAGAAGCCTTGCTGACGTCATCTGATAGGAGCCCGATGAATCCACTGAACACATCATGAACTGTTTAGAACATGTTTATTATTTTCTTTTTGTGTTAACAATGTGGTGAAGGCTGTTTTCTGGTAAATGGACACAGTTAAAGTCAATGCACACGTGTGTCTACATGTGGGATGGATCCTGCAGACACAGTGAAAAGGCCAGTGCCAGACCAGAACTATAAGGGAAAGGTTGGGGCTTTCACTGACCTTGACAGTGGACGGCTGCTCCTCCTCTGTCTGGTCCTGCAGTCCTGTCATGGGAAGGTGGAGCTCTGTAGGGAATCACACACAAACCAAACACTGCTGCTAGATTCACGCGCTGTGTGTGAGTTTCTATTGTGTGTGTGTCTATATGTTTGGCTCTGGACATGAATCATGGTCTTTGAAGCAAAAACTCAGTCCTCTCTAACGGCCAAGGGTCAGAGAGAGAGAGAGAGAGAGAGAGAGAGAGCATTGAATCCTCATGGCGTCATTTAACTGGAGTCCCTCAGCGTATTTAAATTTGTCCTGGCCTACACTCTGCCTGTTTGCTGTATAATTGATGGTGATGAGGCTCATATGAATGACAGTGGATCAGTGCAATGGACAATTAACATTATTAGAAAGGTCAGTGACAACACACACACACACACACACACACACACACACACAGGCATACAAACTCACACTTAGGATATTCCCCTGGGAGGTGAGGTGTCTTCAAGACAATCAGCTGTCACTATGGGAACAATACAGCAACAGGAGGCAAGTGATACCCTTCAATTAATTTAGGTCCCAGTTGCCAGCACACACATCCAGGCGCACACACACATACACACCCAAACAATGTCGATGTGGTCTCTGGCCTCATCAGACACTATTAACATATCTAAAAACCCTGTCATGATTCCTGAGCCAATGCTCTGTCCTTGTAAGGGTTAAACCCCACCTTGACACACACACACACACACACACACACACACACACACACACACACACACACACACACACACACATACACACACACACTTTATCATTAACCTAACCTTAACCTAACCTTAATGTAAACCTAATCTAAACCTTACTTAAACTTAACCTACACCTTGACCTAACCTAAACCTAACCCTAACCCTAACCTAAACCTAAACCTAAACCTTAACCTTAAACACGTCTTAAACTTAAAATCCAATGATTTACATAATGGGGACTTCTTATGTCAAGACAGACAAGCCCCAGTAATGTGACAGTGTAAACAGATACACACACACACACACACACACACACACACACACACACTTCTTATCTGTTTGCCTTCCCACTTTCTTGCCAGCTTGACAGCTGTGCTCTCATCGCTCCTCCACCGTATTAAAAGACACCCTTACTGAGCATAAGCAGACTTTTATCTTACAAAATATTTTTAGATTCCATCGCAGGTTCGGGCTGAAAATAATGTGCAAGACTGTGATGTGATGTTAAATGTCATGCACTGACAAAATAGTGGGTGATTGTTGTTTGGAGATATTACAAAACACTTCAAATCCTCTTTTTTGTTTTTTCAATTTTCTGTATTGACGGCACAGTTTAAGTACGTGTGTTCTTCCTCAAAGAGGCCCCGCTGCCCACTGAGCCATTGTCACTTTATCCAGACAGCTTTTTGAGACACAACAAACACTGCCTTATTTTCACCAGAGACAGGAAATACATGAAAGAGAAAATTAAAACCCAGGGCACATCTTCAGGTCAAGACAAGTTGGGGATGAGCTTTAAACAGAGCAATCACATCGTAAAGCCAGCCCTGTCCTCCGCTGATCCTCACAATCCCTCTTATTAACCTCCCACCCCAGTCTTGTTTCCAGAGCAACCCCCTCAGATTCACTTAAATCTAAAGTTTTTAGTGAATGACTTATGTTGTGCATCAGTTTCATATGTTAGATATACATCATAAAAATGGTGTAAAAATATGGGTTAACCCTCCATTTTTGCAGCTGACAGCTTGACGATGTCAGTCAGTCAGCCTGCATTCAGCTTTAGGATGAAATGATTCACTGTGATAATCTCAATTCTCCTGTTCTCTAGCTTTAGATTGCTGACTCCTGTCATCGGCATACCTGCAGGTTGATCCAGCATTCACACAGACACACACACACATGGACGCACAAACAGGTGGTATCAGACACTGACCTTTGTGACCTTTGCAGAGGCAGGCACCCATGGTCTCAGGATAGCTGGACGGTTATCTGTTCACCATAGTGGCTCGAGGATGAGGAGGATGAGCAGCGGGAAGGTAGAGGGGAAAGAAGGGTTGGAGAAGGAGCCGGGAGAGAAGTGAAGACTTGAGGGAGGGGAAAAGTAAGAGTGGATGTACGATGAGCTGTACGGCAGATGCGAAAATCTGACTTCTCTGTATTGGAGGAGAGAGGTGAGAGAGTGACATCGACCAAGTGTGGGGAGGGGGCATGGAGAGAGAGAGAATGAGAGAGAGAGGGAAAATGGAGAAAGCATGAATGCCTGTTTGGAGACAATTTTGAATCCCCTCCCCTCTATGTTCTCCTCTTCTCCTCCCCCTTTAATCTTCCTCTCCATAGAGGACTCATTTTACACATTGTCCATCTATCTATCTATCTATCTATCTATCTATCTATCTATCTATCTATCTATCTATCTATCTATCTATCTATCTATCTATCTATCTATCTATCTATCTATCTATCTATCCATCTATCTGTCTATCTATCCATCTATCCATCTATCTATCTATCTATCTATCTATCTATCTATCTATGTATCTATCCATCTATCCATCTATCTATCTATCCATCTATCCGTCCATCTGTCTATCTGAATGTCAATCAGTTAAACAATCTATGCGCCTATGACCCATCACGTCTGTCTGCAACACACACACACACATACACACACGCTCACACCAATACTGGGATAATATACCCGAGACTTTGCTGACATCACCTGCGTCAACAGTGGGGGGAAAATCATGTTGCCACGGCAACCAAGCCAATCTTTGCATTTGGAGCTTTTTTCCTCCACTAATTGGCCAGAGAGGAGGCACAGAAACATTGTTCGATGGACAGGGGACGATGGTGCTGATAAAGTTTGCAAAAACACCAAATACAACACTGTAGAATATGTCTGCTCAGTTAAAACGAGCTGTTGTCTCTTTAACAAATCTGCGTCTGCCCTCAGGACCAGTTTATATCCATCCTCAGCTCAACACAGAGAATATGAATATAACGCATTTGATAGTAGGCTTTGGCTATTGATTTCATTTCTCCTCAATTGCAAAAAGTAGCACGTTTCTGAGGTCCAAATGGTTAATGCTCATAAGATTGGACTTATGAATGATTTAAATCTTGGTCGCACATTCACCAGGGGACCTGTGCTGGCCATCAGCAGCAAGACAGGATTCATGCCTTACTTCTCCTGTCCACATGTGGACAGGAAGGATCTTTAATTATTTTATGCACCATTTCAGTTTGTCTTTCGCAGCTTTATGTCACCACAGATTGTATTAGATGAAATACAGATTTAGAAAGAAAAGAAAAGAAACTAAATTAGCAATGAGCAAACCTGCTGGGGTTCAATATTGCATGTAAGTAAGGACCCTATAATGTCTCCTGGTGTCTTTAACAGTGGTACAGTCTCTCTGAGGGTGATTCCTTAAAGGTTTTTCATTTTTAAGCAATGTGCGTGACTTCTTCAAGAAGTTCATAGACTTTTTGAACCTAAAAGACTCCTGACACTTCCACATTTATCGTTCAATGAACCCCCTAACACCATAATGAGAACGCCCTCAAGAAAAAATGGGTTGCCCATTGAGTTCTTGAGGAACCTTGAGGAAAAAAACAGGAACCCACTTGATGAACCTAGAAAAGACCTCTGGTAACACAGGGAGTAAAAGATGCTTGGTGACTCCTTTATAGTTAGAGAAACCTAAACCCTTAAAAAACAATTTAAAGGCTCAATAAACTTTTTTTTAACCTCTGTTTTTTAACCTCCAAAGAAAACCCATGTAGAACATGTTCTTAATTTCTGAAATGTTTTCCAAAACTTTTTTTAAGTCCCACAATGAATTGCAGAGGGCAGGTTTAGGAGCAGTCTGACATCTTGTGGTAAAAAGGCAAAAGTGCAGCAGTGCCGTTGTCATATATCTTATAATATTATAACTTTGTTCTCAGTCTGAAAACCTTGTCAATGCATTGTTAAAACAAAGGATCAAAGGTGGAGGGTTTCGTAAAATGTTCCCTCAACAAATTATGATCAGCAGAAAGTCTCCCTAAGCTCCCAGGCTTCAGTTCTTGCCTCTCACTTTGCATGTTGCAGATAAGTCGATTCTCAGTTTTTTTCTGTGTGCAGTCCTTACAAACTGTCTATTAAAGTAGTTTACTGTGTTTCCCTTCTCCAGTTCTCCAGTCAGTTTCGATTTACCATCTCACTAAATAAATCTTGAATCTGATTAGATGAAAATGTTTTTTTTTGCCCAGTATTTGAGGAGGAATGTGTAACATCCACATACACACATACACAGTGATGCTCCTCGCTGCAAAGCCACAGACATTCGGCAACACTCATTTCTGTGGTCCCTCGAGGCAAAGCAGGAATTGGATGCCTTTCAGTTCTGGATGATTCTCAAATATCATCAGTTATGTGCACATCAAACAGTATTTTATTTTATTCTGTCAAGTTTTATGTGACTGATTTGATCCCTTATTGGAGATGAGTCATAATTCAGCTTCTGGGAAAATTGAACATTTTTTATAGTTGAGTGAATGTGGAAACTCCCCACCCTGATGAAAGTGAAAATTGAAGACTTGGAGGTATTTAAACCTCTAACAAGGTCAAACTGACAGAGTACCATGTTTTTTTATAGACCCACCCTGCTTCACATTCACACAGAACCACAGTTCACACTTAGAGCTGCCCAGTGAAGCCTTGTACTGTCGGTCTGCGGGAGCTGACAAAAAAATCAGCAAGTCAAACGTTTTATGTGAAACCTCAGCTCATGTTTTGGCTGCAGTAGATTTATTTGAGTTTGTACGATCATGTGCAGCAACAAAATCAGTCCAGCTGAGGCTCCAATGATGGCTTGTTTTGCAAATGACTTAATTCTTGATCAAATAAAATATGTAACGGAGATTAGCGTTTAGAGTTTCTTGTTTTAAGGATAACTGAGAGCAAAAAGACAGAATTAAGCCACGATTACTTGTTACTAGTTTATATGAAAAATGAAAATTTCTTATTGACTGCAAACTTTGAGCTTTTAGGCAATTCAAGCTTTACCATCTGTGGCATTATAGACAGCTCTTCCTCAGGTGTTTTCCTGTAGATGCTGGGATCTCTGGGCAGATCAGATGATTGGCAGAATCTGATAGGAAGAATTCCAGGCCGAGTCTTTGGCATGGCATAAAAGTGAAAGTACTGCTCTGAACATTAAAACTGACTGCGTTCCTTTTAGGTGAGTTGTTTCCGCACGCTGCCTCTCTGTCATGGTTTACTGGTTTACTTGGAAGGAACTGAGTCATGGTTTATGTTTTTCCTGCTGTGACAAGCCAAAATCTTTTCTGTGAAAAATTCAGGCTGTCACCCACATGATCAAATTTGATTAAGAATCTTAATTTATAAACTTTTTATGTTAAAATTTGCCAAATAGAACTAATAGAACTTGAGTGTTTTTGAGTATTGGAAACTTGGAACTTTTGCTGTGGATCCAGATCAGGGGGCGGATCAAGGAATTTTTTTTCTCTTTTTTAACATTGTGAGGAACATTTTCATTATTTCTCGGAGAGTACTCAATAATCATAAATCTTGATGAAGAAAATACGGCATGTTAAGGTGACTGATATTTATGAGCGTTTGTAATTAAATGACGTTCCAAATAAAAATCTGGATCAAGTGAATTTAAATGTGGTGTTGGGTGTGTGCTCTCTGTCAGTAAAAATATTACTACTATTCATTCACAATACCTACGTTTTGTTGATGGTGGAAACATTACCAGTTCTTTACAAGATTTATATATATATACATCGAGTGTTTATATTTTCATATTTAGGACCACCTATCAGTTTAGCTCCATCAGACTATAAAATCCCTTCTCACTTCTGGGAATTCTTTAGTAATTTAAACTACTACATTGTTTTTAAACCTTCAGTAAATCTATAACATATCATCACCTTTTAAGTGAATATAGGAGGATGTTAGCAAATGATCTTTCTAACTGAAAATGGCTGCCTCTTGTGGCCAAAAACGATGCTATGAAAGCACTGAGATTTAACCACAACATAGAAGTTGTGGATAGTTGTTAAAACCATAACTTTTTATTAAATAATAAATATTATATTTAATGTTATTGTTAAACTTGATTATGAATGTAATATTTGGTAGAAAATTCTAGTGTCCAATTCTCAAAAGCCCAATATTCAGGTTATATAAATGCAATATGACAATTCACTGACTAAAAAGGCAAAAACCTACTTACACAGTGAAACAATGAGATGGAACTCTCACTCTAGGTTCATCACAGGGACATCTTTCACATTCATATTTTTTGCATTTCATATTTCATATTGTCAAATGTATCAAATTCCATTCTGGAAACAATGTGTATAAAGTTAAGGATTTTTTTTCATTTCGAGTAGAAAGCTGGAGGTGGCATGCAGTTAGCCTAGCTTAGCATAAAAACAACAGAAAACTAGTTCTTGACAATCATCTGCACAGTGTGACTCCATGAAGTAATGTTTACAGCACATTGGCCACTCTAAAAACACAAATTGTAATTTTAACATTTTGGTTGTGTTCTGTTATGATCAAATAAGCAAGAAATGAGTTAATAAGAGCCTCAGATGTTGTAGTTTTTCTTTCTGTTTCCAGTTTCCCAGCTCCAGCTCCCAGCTCCAGCTCTGGTCTTGTTGAATACATGTGGCAGTAGTTGATCTTTTCCACCAACTTTAAAAAGTTGTATTTCCCACAATGTTGAAAGGCACCTCTGCAAGTGAGGGTGAAATAAATTCCCTGATTTCCTCATGTGTCATTCAATCTTTACTATATTTGATCCGCATTTTTCATAACTTCTGAGTTTCCAGCACCCGTGTATATAGCACACAGCTCTAATAAAAGAGTTGGCCGGAGCACTCTCTCGGAACATGATGTGTTGCCATGATCTTATCTTCAACCTGCAGGATTTGGTTTGCCTTTCTTTGCTTATGTACTCTAGAGTGATTACAACATCTAACATTTCACTGAGAGATGTCTTTCATAAGTCAGCAGACTGAGCCTGTATGGAGCTCCTTGTTCTTTCACTTAAGCTTTTTTTTAGTTCAGACTTACGTGCCAAACACAACCTGAAGTGTGCTGGGAAATCCCTCGCAGAAACAAGAGAGGACAGTCTGTTGTCCAACATGACGAACCTTCTGAGACTTTCTGAGGAAGTGTGAGGGACATTCTGTGGCTTGCCTGCACATGTGGACGGTGACTGGAAGTCTTACTTCCATTGCTCTCAATAACCAAATAATCAAAGTTGTATGTATTATGTGTAACAGCCTCGTTCTGCCAGAACTCCCACTGTGCACGTCACCATGAGACCATAATATTAGCTCTAGAATCATATGATAGACGGAGTATGTTGAAAACCACTGTCTGCAGATTGACCACTCTCCCCTCCCTTTCCTGCCACTTCTGATCTCTTTTTCTGTGTTTTGCCACAGAAGCACCAGAATAGCCCTCTCAGCTTTGCGGAAAACATATTTTGATGACACCAACGTAAATGTCTGCTTCGCCCCGCAAAAAGAAGGATGTGAACATTTGGGAAGGACTTTTTCTGGCCCTGCATGGTTACTGGGCCTGCAGCGAAGTTGGCAAACTCTCTCAAGGCTACACCAACAGGAAATTGCATTAATCCAGAGCTGGAGCTGAAGTAATTCACTCCCTTCTTTATTTAAGGCTTTGCCAAAGTTTTCAGCAGACCACCTCGGCCGTCCTGGAAGAGAAGAACAGGAGTGGGAGGCCTCAGGGCCTTACTGAACCTCCCCTCCATGTGCTCCCTAATTGGTTTAATGACGGTGATTATCTGCTGGGGTGCATGTTGTGCAAGGGACGATTAATGGCCTCTAAAACATATGCAGACAGACGGAAATCAAGGGAGGGGAGGTTGGTGCTAAAACAAAGAAATCGTAGCAAAAAAAGAGCCATGAAGTTGCAGGGAGGGATGCATCCTACTGAGTAAGAAAAATAGAAGAATGACCCTAGCGTTTTTCTTTCTTCACCCTTTTGTGAACTTTTGTAGCTGTTTAAATGTTAATTTAATTTCTGTAATTTATTTTGAAAAGAAAAAAACGTTTGAATGAGACACATCTATATGAGACATACCTCCCATGTTGTTAAAACTTTAATGATGTTCCAGAAAACATCCACATGCAGGCACCTTTAACAGCCGCTGAGAGCTGGCTGACTTAAGCTGCAGCACCGCTAACATCCTCTAGGCGATGGGGCTGAAACATCTCTAAATTGAGACAAACTCATCTTTTCACTTGAAAAAGTGAGTGAATTTCACTCTGGTCTTCACTCATTCTTTGGTCATTCATCATTCTGTTATTTAATGAATTGTTTTTCACCACATCTGTCCTCATTTTGGGAATTATTGGTCCATCTTTATTGTAATAGTTCAATGTTAGTCAAAGATGGCTGCACTACAGTACAGACACATGACACCACTTCTGTGTAGTTTATACACTGTAGAACTAATGTGACCTCATGTATGTTTGTTTTCCTGCTGTTGTTTAATATTATTTTCATACATGCATTCCAATAATAGCTGTATGTTTATTTTGATTTGTCTGTGTTTGGTTGTTTTGTATCTTCCATTTGTTCTGTATATGTCATCCACTAACTGGAAGGCTGAAAGTTCCATCCCTGACTCCTAATGTCGACATATCAAAATATACTCTGGCATATTGAATCCCAAATTACCTCCAAAGTACCATGAGTATTTGTGTGAAAGTGACCTGTATTGCTTGAGTGGTCAATAAGACTATATAACACTATATAAATACACTCTGAAGCAGGGGCGGATCCAAGGATGCATGGCACCAGGACGCACTGGCACATAATGTGCTTGAACATGAACAATTTCTTAAATATATTAAATCATGTGTGTCTTTGCTCAAAGCTACTGAGCTAACAGTGCACAGCAAAGACTTAAATGTGCACCTTACTGAATCAGGTAGTTTGCATGGATTTTAGACATATAATTGGCCTCCATGTAAATTGTGGCCCCTTTACTGCCCTGCCCCTGCTCCACACTGATTTCTGAAATGTGTTCGGTTCACCATCAAATGAGACCAAAACACCCAGAAAATCTTCCCAATCTCCCTCAAAGAATGACTCAGTTATCAATGTAGTTATTGATCAGTTGTCTGTCCATCAACTGATTTATTTCTTGACTAATTGTTGCAGCACTGCTTGTTGGAAAAACAACTTCTCCTTAAATATACTGCCACCAAAGGAAGCTCAACCACAACCTCATATCTGTGCAAAATATGCAAAATCATATGAATAGAACTAAATGCTCTTAGGCTCCAGAGATAAAGGATTTGCATATATTTTCTTTGACAAGGTTTGATTTTGACAGGATCACAGAATACTCCTCCACTTGGAGTGAGCGGTTCAATGTACAGACACAGAATCATCTGTGTCAGTTCTGAATTATTGGGCTTAATAAGCTCTTTGTTAATTAATCAATTGATGAAGATTATATATATTACCATTCAGTCTTTAACAGATGCAAAAATGTAGTTTCAATTGACTATTTTTACCTACTGTAACTGCTTTAGTTTCAGTTTATCTCATTCACCTATGTAATTGCAATAGAGCACATACTGTAGGTTCAGAAAACATTGAAAAAAATAACATTTCAACATGTTGTTGATATGGTCTTTCAATACGTAGGTGCACACGTCAAAGAAACTTCTTTTTAGGGGCAACAATCTTAAATAAGAACCATATGAGCTGTTTGATACTGTAGCCTCTAATCCTGCCACTTCAGGTTTGGACAAGACCCTTTAAACAAACATCTTAGAGAAGATTTTAGGTTATTTTGCTCGGCCAAAGATCAGGTACAGATGTTTAGTTTAAAATGTTTAGTCTAAATGTTAACTGCATGAGTCTCTCCTCAACAAAAAGCCTCTGCAAAACTGCAGCAGCCTAAAAAGTTCCTTCGTAGTGGCGGCGACATGTGTGTCGGGGCTCTCATAAAGTCGGACCTGTGAGAAACTTTATGTGTTGAGTGACATCAGCAGTGCCATTAGTAGGAATATGGAGTGAATTAGGCAGGCATTGCAAAATATACAGAGAGTCTGCGGAAAGACGAGGCTTATGTCATCAGGGGCTTGTGTTTCTGCTCTCCACTCCCACTCATGTCGCCTCGCACTGACATCAAACAGATCTCAGCAGCACAGTTTGGGGAAAGTAGGATTCTGGTAACAATTATTTGCTCCTCACTATCTTGTTAAGTATGTTTATTACAGCGTTAAGGCCCAGCAGCTTACTTTGTTTCTACATGGATTAAACCTGGAGAAGAGATCTGGCAGCACTCAGGGTGTAATCTTGGATCATGACCTATACATTTTTTTTTGTCGAAAATGCAGTGAAAATAGGAAAATTGAGGAGCTCAGAGGAGGCTTAGGGAGAAGAATAATGTGCAAAAAGCCCTGGAGTGCTGGTGAGAGAAACGGCAGCGGAAAGACGCAGGAAGACCAATATAGACAGAAATTGGAGGATGTGTTTTCTGGTCAGGAACCCATTGCTAAAATTAGTGAGGATGTAAATTCCTCAGCGTAGCCGGTTTTCAAATCCGCGCATGACACTGAGAGTTGCCAGGAGAACATAAAACAAAAAAAAGAAGAGGGAAGGCCGCGGTATAGGGAGAGGTCATACATGAACAGTGCCATGGTAATGTTTTCCTTCTTCCTTGTTTCTTTTTAAATTGACCTTCGCCCAGAGAACAAAGACATCTAACAGGCCACAAGAAGGAGGGAAGAAAGCCGTAGAAGCCACGGGCCCCCACACACAACAGTCCACGGGGGGAGGCTTCGGGCCCTGGACGCCAAGCCTTCAACACAATCACCACACATGATATTGTGGTTGCAGTAAAGCCCTGGTATGACTCAAATCTCTCAGCTAACCCCCCTCTGCCACCAGGCCTCACTCTCCCCCCTGCTCTCTCCCTGTCTCTCCATGCATCCCTGTCATTTACAGTCCAAATGACAAGACACAAACTTCCACACACTCAACCCCTGCAGAGCGAGGATAATCACGTTACAGCTGAAGGCAGGGGCCACAAACCGAATTCCTCCAGCAGTCTCTTTGGACGCACTCAGACGGGCATTTGCATAAATCCAAACAGCACAATCAGCAGCTGAACGGTGTGGCGCTGCTCCTCTTTTTCCGTCGTGGATGAAAGAGAGAGAAAGGGGAGGAAAAAAATCTACCACGCTGTGAAGCACTGAGGGGAATGGATGGATGGAGATGGAAAATAGTAGAAGGATTTTTTCGGTTTACAGTTGCCACACAAAGCCAGGACTATTTCGAGGCATCCTATTGGTTTAACAGAGGCAAGAACACACAGCCAGCTGGAAGTCAAGGACAAAGGCTCATGAGGGACTTAGCGGTAGATCCAAGTTCCCATACTCTGTCCACACTGGACTTTTTCTTGCTGCTTCCCTGTTGACCTACAGATTAATTCAATACCTAAATATTGACATTCTTCTTTCTGGTGCACAGCTCCTATCTAAGGAATGCATTTAGGGCTTTTGTCACTTGCATCAATCAACCAAAGCTGATAATTTTCAAAATGCAAGGCGCCAGGGACTTCCTCACCACTGCAAGGTCAGGTGGGCGAGATAAGGCGAGGTGGAGTAAGTCAAGGTGAAGCACAATGTGTGTGGGGGGGCATGTTTGAAGGACTTCTCGTACCGTTACATTTTGTTAACTCTTTCATCCTCAGCAGGTGTGAGCTATGAAACATGAGAAGGTAACTGATGCAAAGCACCAACACAACATTTGACGCTGACATTTACCCACTGCTCCGCCTCCCCACTTCTCTGCTGACTCTGACCTCCATTAAAAAACTAACCCATAGGTCATTTGTGCAAGCAGCTGATTACAACCTATAATTTTTATTGTGATGTGACCTCTAACGCTTCTGCAAGACACCAACAGTCTTTTCTGTTTGTGAGCAGAGAGTTTTATGAACAGTCTATGTTGCAGAGTGAAGTTAGAAAACTTTGCGTTCATCCTACCTGGTTTATCTGCAATGAAGATTTTATTGTCAATGTTTTTAATCAAATTAAACAGATTTGTTTTATTACTGTTCACATGTGTGGCATATATATAAGTTTGAATGATTTACCTGACATAGTTTACTGTTTATAATTATGTGTTTCCCTTCAGACATTTTTACTTCTAAACTGAAAACCCACATGTTCACTTTTTAGTGTCTGTTGGTTGGTTTTTCAGCAGGATCACGCCAAAACTACTAAACAGATTTTAAGTGGACTGTTGGGCCTTGACAGCAATCTGGTTTTTGCAGCATTCTAGTTTTATTTTACTTTATTCTTGTACTTCTGTTACATTTCTTTATAATGCAGCACTTCGATTACACAGTTTTTTTTATTGTGTTTTATAAATAAATTTAACTTGACTTGACTATAGCGAGCAGATTGGGTTGGAAGAATAGGTTGACCACCATTTGTTTGCTGTTTCAAACCAGCAGTCGGCCTATCCATGTTTAATATTATATTCATGACAACAACCATCTTCTAACTAAGTAAGCAAGTCCGTATTAAACCAGTTCAATCTATCACTGAACCTAGTTTTTGTGTGCATAAAAACTCACCACGTTGCAGTGTATTATAACCTGTGTATGATTGGTATGATTATGCTTATGTTTTTATTGGACATGACTGTACTGAGAACATAACAACACAGAATAAACAAACTGATTAGCTAAACATTGGATGCTAGATATTGGCAATTATCATTATTGCATAAGATGTCTACAAGAGATAGTTTGAATAATCTGTGGATTTATAGTAACTCATCTGACCCTCTCATTAATCATCCATCACTTACAGGAACTCATAATGTGTACCCTGACTCACTGTCACACTCGCATTAGTAACACCAGTGCTTTACAGTGACAAGTATGAAAGGTCAATCATGACCAAAACTATAAAACTAAAACAAACGTCATAAACCAGAATTTATCTTTACTGCGGGCAAACTACAGGCAGTAAATTATTTTATAACTGCAGATCAGTATTATGGATTGTGAAGCAGTTGGAAAGAATGATTAGTGAAGCTTGACATGCGAAACCATAATGAAGTAATGTCTGTGAAATTAAAAAACATTTCTTGTCCCTATTTTCCTTCTCATTAGTCCATAATAAAGGGTCTTTAGTAAGAGAGAAGTTCTGACCTTGGTATTTGATACAGCAGAGGAGTTCATGAGAGAGGAACATCTGATATCACGCTGGAGTTCATTTCTCAGGGCAAGAGTTATCTAGATCACAGTGTGATTGCTGTTTAACCAAGACAAACTCAGTCTGTTTCAGATTTTCAAATTTACTTTTATCCTATAGTTTGTTCGATTTAATCTGATAATATGAGCTGAAAGTATCTAATACATAGTTGTTGTAAAGCATCAAATGTGTACAGTGTGTGTGTGTGTGTGTGGTCATGAAGCTCTTGCGTGTTTATTACAGGTTATAACAGTGGACTCAGCAGCATTATGAGGATATCCAGGTGGAAGTATAAACATCCTGGCACCATTTAAAACAAATATGAGCTTTTCTCCGCTCTGTTCTGTGTCAATTATACAGCAAGGCGTTTCATTTAAGGCTTTATTGCTCAACAAATGCACCAAAGGCAATCTCAGGTGAATAACTCTGCAATAAAAGGACATTTAAGTTTTTTTTTTATTATTATTATTAAGAATGAGAGAGAGCAACCTTCAGTTATAATCCCAGCTCAGTGTTTATCAGGATAAATAAATAAAAGTAAAAAATAAATAGACTATTAAATACAGTATAAAACAACAGGGGAAAAAAGAAAAGTTTGCTCTTTGATGAGGGAACTCTCAAAACATTTGGAAAGACAGCAGAAGTAAGAGACATCACTTTGGAGGAAGGTGATGGGAAGAAAATAAAAAAATATTCAGTTTGGTTATATGGCAAATAGTGAAATCATACAAAATGTACAGAGTGTAATTGCAACCAGTAAAGCAGAAAACAAAATCCCTTATCCAAAGATGGGTCTATCAGCTACAATAGAATCAAAGATACAATTGAAAACAAAGTAAAAATTCAAGTAAAGGAAGGTGCACATCAGTAAAACAACGATTTGCAGTCATCAATTAAGAGAAGAGCACTGGGGGGGGGGGGGGGGGGGGCACTATTCACTCTCCACCACATTGAGACAAGAGACACACACAGACTCCTGCCCCCACACACACTTCTAAATCTCTTCAAATGTCTAGAAACGAGTCGAAATGCTTTACTGTCAAAGCTTAAAGAGAAATTTCCCGTTTAGTTTCATCCCCTCAACAGAAAAGATGTATAAGAAGCTTCCTTTTATAATTAACATTGAAATTGCAAAACCAAACTATTATTAAGTATGAAATCATTTCAACCACAACCAAACCCGATTTTTTTTCTTTTTTTACTGGGTGTGGGGCAAACTTCACTACCTGCCTCTTCATTACCGGCATGCTAACACATGTGCTGCACTCTAATTGAAACTTGTTGAATTTCTCACCTCAGCTGCTCTCAGACAAGCACTGAACTACGAATAATCTCCGGACATTCGCTGGAGGGGCTGTATGTGAAAAGTTTTTCCTGCCAGCCCACTATTAAAACCTTTGGATAATGTCTGAAAAACCTGATGTTAGAAAACAGCAGGAGATCCTCCAGAGGATTCACCAGTAAGAACGTCTGAGCTGAAAACCTCCTGCTGCGTTGATCATGTGTTAAAATCAAACTCCGGAGAAAGTCCGCACCCCATTGTGAGGACATTCTCTGGAGTCTGAAAAAAGCTTCTGATACCATTCCTTTAGTTCAGGAGTTTGTGTGTGGTCGCCATTTTTCTTGCAATTCTGAGACAAAAAGAAAAGAGATCATGAAATTCTTGATCCAAGTGCTACATTATAAGTTCATAATCGCAATGTTTTGGTTTTTTTTGGTTTTTGCCCAAACACAAAGAAAAAAGGAAACAGTGAATCTGTACACAAAGAGTACCTCATATATATTCTAACATCACTTATATGATTCTAGCTTGATTATAGCTTAATTTCTGCACAGAGCCAGTAGAAGGTCCAGAAACAACACCAGGTCGGTCTGTGTTCACACACCTAACGACACTGTCTCTTTAAATGTGGGCCAACTCAAGCTCATCTCAGCCCTCCTGGCGCTCTGTCCTCATTGGTCCAATGGGAAAGGAACCAAAAAGTGCCAATTAAAGGGAGACGCCATGACATCAGCACTAACCACAGACTGAGCCGGGACTGGATTCCACTGCACCACTACTATCACACTTACTTCGCTTCCCTTGTTTGTTAGACACTGGAGGGAACAAGCTCAGGGTCTAGTCCTGTAGCTGTGGCGGTTCCCACAATTGAATTGATGATTGAAAAAAAAAAAATGCATTTGCAATGAATTGTATCTGTACAGAAGAGATGGATAATAAAAATAGATATCTAAATATACAGAGTTGAATCGAGTCATCTACTGCTGTTGTGTAATTTGCTCCATTCCCATGTGGACAAGATGAAGAAATCATAAAATCAGTCTGATTCAGTCGGCCCCAGAGGATGGCCTGATATTCCTCTTGGTTTGGCCGATCCAGCGCCGTCCCTGCAGAGTCGCTCCAGCTCAGCTTAGAGTTCAAAGGGCTGCCTGCTTCAGTGCCCGATTTTAATTCCCTTCGTCGTCACGATCACACTGCAAACACGCTCAGGGTGCTCGTCTGGTCCTTTAAACCCAATATGCTGTAGGCAATTCTCTTCAAATGGCCAGGGAGCCTCACCCCAATGTTCTTAATATCCCTGTGAAAGAGAGACATGACAGTACATAAGCAGAGCTGCATGTGAATTTACAGTTTGGACTCGCTCCAACACATCCCACACACCTTCCTGTAATCACAGACAGTGTGATGAAATGCTACACAGCACACAAGCTTGATCGCTGAGCCAGGTTAGCTGGGTGGGGTGTCTTCCATTTTAGTAATCTGCCATGGTTTTAATTTATATTCGCAATTAAAGGTTAATACCGAGGGTTTCACTCTTCACAAGCACATGATGCAAACCTGCAGAAGCCCTGCAACACCAAACGCCAAACCTTTAATTACAGCCTTAATTACTTAATGAGGATTCTCCCAGTTGACCATGAATCACTTGTCTGGCGAGCAGAGGGTGGGCTGTAAATAACTGCTGGTTTCTCAAGAGTGCTACCAGATGCCCCGAGATGGAAAAAATGGGGCCACGAAATCACACCCTTCTGTATGACAAATACTTCAAAAGGGTTTGTCATCTGCTTTGCAGTCTGCCCATCTTCCCAAATCATGAGCAAGACCAACGGAGCTACGTGTACCATGGTACCAGAGAAGGGGGGATGCTCCTTTTGGCTGGTCATGCGGTTAGGAAGAGCTCTGGCACTCATTATTGCCCCAAAACAACCTTATATCATGTGCTTCACTGAACCTTTTTTTTCCAAAAGGTTGAGCCCAATTTATTAAATTGCCCGCTTAGCACTCCCACACATCTGAGAAGAACTATTTGACTTAAACTATCCCTGTGATAGGTTCAGGGGGTACACTCTGAGTGCACCTCCTCAATCTTTCTACGAGAACAAATGTGACGACTATGTGGCTTCAAATCTCATCCATCTATTTCAGTTTCCTAATCTCCTCTAGTTGCTCCTGCTCTAAAAAGGTTATTCTCTCCTCCTCCCTCACTCCTTTAATGTTGGAGAAGCCACGAAAGGCCTTTGCCCTAAACAGCCGAACCCTGTGGTTTTTTCGGGGCTCCAGCAGAAGTGCTGCCTAGGGCAAGCGAGTGTGTGTGGGTGAAGGGAGGGATGGATGAGAGAAAGAATGGAGAGAGGAAAGAAGAATAAGGACTGCGGCAACCACAAGCCACCACCACCAGCCGACCACAAATGAGCCCACTCCTTCTCCTTCCCTCTATTGCTTTTTCCATCTCAAACATTTCTCAAGTTGTAGCTGAGGTTAGAGATCATATTGTGCACAAACTATTCTGCTGGCTGTTAAAAAGCAACATTCTTAGGAAAACAAATATATCAACTAAAGGCAAGAAGTTCATAACAGAATTCAATGTGTAGTGGGGGACAAGTAAGTTTAGTAAACACATCCACTGTATTTTAATGAAATCATGTCCCACGTACTCGTTCTTCATCTGGAGGACCTGGTCCATGGTGACGATCCCAGCGCACGTGAAGTTTTCACTGTACTGGCTCATCTTGATGGACTCCAGCCATTCAGACACCGACCTGAAGGGGGAGCCGTCCGAACCGCTGGTGCTGGGCAGGCGGATGGATACACTGCAAGCAAACAGAAGTAGATCCAAATAGTAGATCAGAATGATAATAATAAACAGGCTTTCCCACAACAAAGGCAGATGACTGGGGACTGTAATTACTGTGCAGGAAATAAGTTGGTGGAAAAAAAACCAGTTGGAGCAGTTGGGGCAGGGGCCGATTAAGATACGAACACCACAGCCTTTTGTTCTTTCACACTGTTTCTGGCTTTAATGCTCCCTCACAATAGAGAAAATATGCATTTGTACATATGATCCCAGACAAAAGAGCTTTATGTTCACACATACTTCTTTCATTAGCCTGGCAGGCATCAGGTGTCAGTTTGTCCTTTCGATGGTTTAACTAGACCTTCTTAAAGCTATTACGCTTTTTCGCCCAAAATGACCCTCGACACGCCCGCACTGTTTTAAGGTTAAAGTAAATGGGAAACTGCTGCCAGGGCTGTTTTGAGTCTGTTTGAGCAAGTCCAGGTCAAAACTGCAGTCAGTCCACATACATTAAATCCAAGTCACTCAATAAGTTAAAGTCAAGGGGCATGTCGGGCAAGACAAGTCCAATACAAATCAAGACCAGTCCAGGTCAAGTCTCAATTTCAATTCAATAGGTTGAGTAAGGCTGCATCCATACGACTTTGTTTTCATCTGTAACAGTGTTTTCTAACTTTAATGATCTCTGTCCACGGGAGTGTCTTGACTCCAAGTTTCAGTTTTAATCCCCGCCCATACTAACACAGCTGAAAAAGAAAGATCATGTGACCACTTGCGTACATGTGTGGGCACTAGAATTGTCATAGACTGCTGGAATTCTAACTTGTCTCCCACACACATAATGAGGTGTATCATTGTAAAATACAGAATTTTACTCACAGTTGTTAAGACAAAAGCGTCAGCAACACTTGTAAATTATTATCCACGTTGCATTCTACACTGGTAGGAGAGGTTTATATTCAGGCTCACACTCCTTTTAGTGCAAAGGCTTAATAATTCAATACTGAATGTGTTTGATTACACAAGGCCTGTTGACACTGTATTATTATTGTGTTCCAGGATTTTCCAGGTGACAATTAATCATTTCATGAGGTTAATTCTTGACATAGACTTCAATCACATTTTTCAGGTTTTCATCTTTGCGACTGAAGTCTGACTCAGGCTGCAAACAAAATGTGGCCATCATTCACTTTACTGCTCTTTCTTTATTTTAAAGAGTTCTCTCAAAGCTGAGAAACGTCCCCTTCCTCATGGCTTTCATATCACCTACCAGAAGCAAAACCCTGAATTCTGAATTGATTGTATTGGAAACATTGTGGTTGCACAGCTGTTTCCAAGAAGTGGGTGCTGATAGTGGCAGCAGTTACTGTAGCGTCAATACTGGAAAAATATGCATTTCAATATAAATCCTACCGTGGGTCAAAGTCTGCAATGGTCTTTAGGGAGTCTGGGCTCCGCAGCAGCTTGTCCAGCAGGCTGACAATGTCTCCGAAACGTGGCCTCTTGGAGCGATCCTGCAGCCAACACTGCAGCATCAGCTGGTAAACGGCTGAGGGGCAGTCCATAGGCGCCGGCAGCCTAAAGGCCTCGTTGATAGCTTTCATGACCTGCAAGCAGTTTATCATGGGGACAGATTAGATCTTCTGTCACTGATAGGGTGCTATCAGTGACAGAAGATCTCTGTTGACAGTTGGCTCTCACAGCTACAACCTCAGAGGATACTCACCTCATGGTTACTCATGTCCCAGTAAGGCCTTTCGCCAAAAGCCATGACCTCCCACATGACGATGCCAAAGCTCCACACATCACTAGCTGAGGTGAACTTCCTGTACGCTATTGCCTCTGGAGCTGTCCACCGAATGGGGATCTTGCCTCCCTGTTCAAGAAAAATGCTTCAAGTTAGAGACGGAGAAAAAATGAGTAACTCATACCCTTCACGGAAGGAGGTGACTGAGGTGGGTATTTTTACCAAGCGGGGGATATACAGTATCTACTTACACTTGTGGTGTACGTCCCCTCAGGGTCGTCTTCCAGCACACGGGACAGGCCAAAGTCTGACACTTTACACTCCAGGGTGTTGTTGACTAGGATATTGCGGGCAGCAAGGTCCCGGTGGACGTAGCTCATGTCAGAGAGGTACTTCATGCCTGCAGCAATGCCACGCAGCATGCCCACAAGCTGGAAGGAAGAAAACTCTCCATCGTGGTCCTGACAGGAGAAAACAAGCACAAATTCATTTTATTGTGTGTCACCAAAACATAAAGAAACTGAAATTTGATAGTTCAACATAAAAAGATGGATGTAAAGACCATAGAGATATTTCCATCAAGAAAATGTGGACTTACCCTCAGGTACCTGTCCAGTGCTCCATTCTCCATGTATTCAGTCACGATCATGGCATGCTTAACTGCACACACACACAAAACACAACTTAATATTTGCCCAAACTAGCAGAAAATTGAGAAAAATTTGCAAAAATAAGTATAAAACCTTGCAAAACTCACAGAAATCCTTACATTTGGTGACCACCCCCTCCAATCGAATGATGTTCTGGTGGGAAAACTGGCCCATGATGGAGGCCTCGCTCAGAAAGTCCTGCCTCTGCTTCTCCGTGTAACCCGGCTTAAGTGTCTTGATAGCCACCGCCACCTCTTTCCTACCCGGCACCTTCAGAATACCACGGTACACCTCTCCAAACTCCCCTGCAGGGAAAAAAAAACACATCAGGAAAGTGATATCATTTGAATGTGCATTTGATTTGCCTTGTTAGGTTTCCAGCTGAGTGATGAGAAGGAAGTTTTGCCCTGGGCGCTCCTGCAGAGGTGTGTTCTGGCTGCGTGTTGAAAGACTGAGACTATGTTGTGTAATTGGTGGATGGCCTGTGGTGTGGGAGCATGGGAATCAGCTGTCACGTGAGAAGAAATGGGGGGGTACGCGGTCGTGGGAATCAGGGGGTGGTGGATGTTGAAAAAAGGCGGCGGGTTCAAAGGGTAAAGGTGGTCACGCTTGAATAAACGTATCACAAATGAAAGATGTGTAAAGTCCAGGAAAGTGCTCTGATATCCTTCCAAAAATACAGTTTCTGCAGCACTTTCTTTTGTGTAATTGTTCATGTCAACCTGAGCCAAAACACATAGATCCAACTGCCAAGAGTTGCAACACAACAAAATGTCTCAACTTGTTGTGCGAGAGCTGAGCCAGATAGATGATAATCTGGCTGTTAACCACTGTCACTCAGCTGCTTGAGCTGTGGAAAAGGCTCAACATAAACAGAAAACCTGGGGATTGGAAAAATCTATCATCATCTGGGAGTTAAGCCCCTCAGCGCATTGTCTCTGCAGGGTTGTCACTCACCAGCTCCAATGACTTTCTGTTTGGTTATGTGGCTGGGTTGGATTTCAGTAGCAAACTTCAGCACGGCTATGTTGGGGTCCTCGTATGTGTGTGGATCCACGTAGGTCTTCAGAGGCTTCAATTGCTCTGCGAGGAAAAGAAAGAGGATTTGATTAAAACAAATGATTAATGTAAATAAAGCAAGTAATGCGAAATAGAGAAATGACAAAACATTTTTCTCTACCTGAGCTGGAGAAGTACGTGTCCTGTGGTCCTTGTCTGGTGTGAGAGTTTCTTTTCCTGAATAAATAAATAAAACCCACGTAAGTTAATATTCCACTTAAAAAATAAATAAATTCCATATCATCTTTGATATCAATAGCACATAGCAACCTTTGTAACAGTTTTTCCAAGTCTACTAAGATCCAGACACTGGTGCAATGCGTCCATTCAGAGAGAAGCGGCCCTTTGATAAAGGCTGACGATAGACTGTGTTTGCCAAGCTGACTGAAAGACAGACAAGCAGGCGGGAGGGAGGTGGACGGACTGGCCACACACTGCTGAGTACAGGCCCAGGTCACCTTTACAAAGTGCCTGGAGTCTGCTGCAGAAAGAACCAAGCTCCTCTTATCACCGACAATGTACCACTCTGCACCAATTTCCTTTCAAAAGCCCCGACACTCACTAGAATGTAATCACTGAGCAATGACAAGGCTCATTCAACGCAAATTCTCCACCAGTGAGTGCTGGTACACTGATACAGATAAAGGGGAAGAGAAAGGTAGCTAAAGGAAGAGCGAAGGAGGGAGTGAATGCAATGGCCATTTGGCGGCCGCACAAAGGAAGGGCAGAAGAATGAGAGAGGAAGCCAGTAAATGAGAGTGTATGCCAACTGATTAACAGGACAGGGGGAGAGCAGCACTGACCGTCTGCGTAGGAACAGGACCACCACCACTACGGACAACATGGCCGCTCCTCCAACTGCTGCAGCCAAAATCACTGCTGTGTTCGGGTTAGAGTGTCCTGCAGAGGTAAACAAAGTGGAGGCGCACATCAGAGAAATCCTAACAACACCAGCAGAGATTCTTCTACAGTGGTTCTTCCTCTGTACCTTCAGAGGAAGTTTCAAACTGTTCCTCGATGCTGGAGCCTCCAGGGCTGCCGTCGCTGCTGAGGGCCTGCACCCTGAACAGGTACGCTGTGCCGGGGGCCAGTTCGCTGATCTGTACAGAGTTCTTCTCCAGCATGTGCACGACATAGGTAGTCACATCCAGGTTGTCACCCTGGGAGACAGAGGAAGAGTCGTCAGAGAGTTCAAGTGTTGTTGTTGAAGATGGAAGCCACACAGTGTATACAATATACTATCACTTTGTTTGTGTGCTGGATGTTCTATAATTCAGCTCTTTTAAAGCATCACAGCAGCCAAACAAATGTGCTGTAAGAGAAAATGATTGTATGAAACCTGCTGCCATGATAGAGATCAGAACCAACGATACTCCATGATGATAACCATTTGTAAACATTTGTGGAATTAGTAGAGAGATGTCATATGAAAAGCTCAAACTTGAAACATTTGTAGAATAACATAATATGAACTCTTTAATTTCAACATAGAGCAGAGGAGTAAAGCAGAGTGCTGTACCTTCTTGCGATAGGTCAGTTCATAGCGGATGGGCTGAGGGTGGACCCGTGGTCGGGGTGATACGTCCCAGGAGAGGGACAAGCTGGTGGAAGTCCTGTCAACCAGTCTCATAGTGGTTAACTTGGGAGGATCTGGAAAGAGAGTAGTGAATGCTTCAGTATTTGTGGAATGTGAAAACATCGAAAAATAGAGCAGAAATGATGATCTGTTCCTTCAGTTCTCACTCCTGCAGCACGATTCTGCCTCACAGATAGCATCTGTCATAACTGCAGCACCGGTATCATAACTCCACTGCCTCATATCAGCAGCACTCACCTGTGTAGTGCAGAAACGTAGTCAGAGCGCTGGTGGATGGTGGTCTATTAGCCTGTGGAGTCTCCTGACTAGCGGACAGCGTCACGCCACTGTGCGCCTCCACGGTGAAGGTGTAGTTGAGGTGAGCATCCAGTTCGCTCACTGAAACCTTGGTGTCAGTCAGGCCCACGCTGGTGGGCTCATAGCGGATTTTCTCTCCGCAGGGCTGGCACACTATGCCCTCGCAGCGTTGGCATTCGACGCTGTAGGTGATGTCAGTTCGCCCACCGGTGTCTTCTGGTGGAGTCCAAGAGAGGAGGAGTTTTCCTGCTGAGAGCTGGGTGGTGGTGGCCATGAGGTCCCGCGGGGCAGAGGGAAGACCTGATTGAAAAAGATATCAAGAGGAGAACCACGGAAAAATAAGGGTTGTTCCTTTTTCACACGACATTAGAAAGTCTAAATAAGCATAAAGGAAGTCAAACCATCATGAGGTTAAAACCTTTAAACCGTTTACTAATATTTGCAGGGAATACAAGTGCAACAAGAATAGAATATTTAACCCCTGCTCATCCTACAAGTCAAACAAAAGTCACTTCCTGTGCCAAATTTCTGTATTTACAATGTGACACCCCGATAACACATGGCTTTTGTCTGCAATGGGAATGGATTCAATTGGAATTTGCTCCTGGTTCAAATGAGTATTCGGTAGACACGTGTTTTATTAAGCTCCAATTAGCAGTGATGGAAATGTGTCAACCGGATGAATGCGCCAATTTGGCATGGCAGCACGGTGAAAGAGCGCCTCCGTTTTCAGTGCATTTGTGATTTGTGAGGAGGCACGGGAAAAAACAGAACTCCTCAACTGGAAATGAGAAATGAGTCTGTCGCCTTTTTAGTGGGTTTAATTTTGTTTAAAAAACCTGAATATAACATCTATGTTTTCTTAACACAAGCTTCTCATACAAGATCAATGGGTCTCATTACCTGAGCAGGGTCCAGTTGGGGGATCAGATGGGGCTCTGTAGAATCCATCCTTGCAGGGACATAACAAAGCCCCGGAGTCGAGCCTCTGTGTGTTGGCAGGACAAGGCTCACACTTGACACTGAGAGCATCAGCTTTGAAGAAGCCAGGCCGACATTCTGCAAAAACAAGAAAAAGACATTTACATAAGCAGGAGAACAAGCGTGAAGTCAACAGTGACTTAAGGCAACATCCTGTGTGATGCAGCACATGGGCAGTTCATTCAAGTAAGAAAGATCGCGCTGGTGTGAACTCTTCACCTTGTGAGCAGGACAACAAGGTTGAGTGGATATGTTATTATGTCAAGGCCAAAGGTCAGATTTGGACATGTCACAGCGATACGGGAGGGAAAACAGAGGCAAGGCTCTGCACAGTGTTGACTCTACTCTTTAAAATACTGTCCATTGAGCTAAGACACCACTCACATGAGCCCAGCCCTGAATCAAAAACACATACTCGCCGGCACTCCTACTTTTTACTTTTTTAACCTACAACTCATCTCTGCTGTTGCTTATGACTGTCTCTCTCTTTCAACAAACACGACCAGTCGTCCCACATTCCACAGCAGCAAGTCAGTCTTCAAAAATAAAGGCAACCAAACTCAAAGAAAGTCCAAGAATTATCAGAGAAGCAGCTTTATGCACTCAACAGGTCAGTGCATTTTTTTTTCTTCAGACCCCCACATGCAGACTTTTGAAACTGTATCGCTGAGATAGGATGACATCTAATTTCACACGTCCAACACAGGATAAAGAAATGCAGGTAGAGGATCCAGCTGTGTGTAGCAGTGGTGAAATCTGAACTTAATACGGTGTGAAATTTCTGAGAGGGCGCGCCATAAAGGAGAGTGAAAATGAGACGGCCCCTGCTTTAAGTCTGCAAGAGCATTCCAACGGCTGCTGCTCATGTCCTCACACCATCACACATTCATACACATACACACACACTCATGTGTGCACTGCAGACATGCAGGCACGAGCATATGTAGGCACAAAATACACATACATGTATGCAAAGCACACCCATGGACATATGGTTAAATCAGAAGACGGATTATGTCCACTGCCTGTCACCTGTTCGTGTCCCTCTTCCATGTCGATTCAGCCCAGCACACACACACATATACATATACGGTATGCATACATCTTCCCTTCCGTCCCTCCGAGTCATTTGCCTGCAGTGTTTGAATAGCTCATGACAGATGTTGTAGATGTTGACAATGGCAACGAGAAACAGAATTTAGGTGCAAGGCAGAGAAAAGAGAGAAAAGAATGAAAGAATGCAAGTGAAGATGTTCACGACACATGAGTGATTAGAGTAGGCAGGAGGAGGACATGATATGCTATTGAAATGAAGCGTGCAAAGCCAGAGACTCAAGTTGGTGCCAGTGACCAGAGGAAGCAACGAAGAGTTTTAATGTCAGATTCCAGCTGAGGAGAGGAGACGGAGGAGATTTAAGAAGTGGAGCCAAGGACGAAGATAATATCAGATTCACTCAGAGA
This sequence comes from Paralichthys olivaceus, assembly GCF_024713975.1. NCBI lineage: Eukaryota > Metazoa > Chordata > Actinopteri > Pleuronectiformes > Paralichthyidae > Paralichthys > Paralichthys olivaceus. Next base: position 8,785,344 of record NC_091098.1, read on the forward strand.
TACTGTCTTGGTCTATGGCTGCGTTTCAATGCACTTCAGCTGAATGAAGTTAGTTCTGGAAGCCTCCAGTGACCACACACACAAGACACAAAGCATACGGCTCCCACTCCATTTAAGTCATATCAAGGGGATTTACTCGACTGACCATGAGGTTCACTTCGCCTGCGATCAGCTTTTTTTCTATCACTGTGGCTGAGCTGTGGCGGAGCTGCTGTGAAGAGTTGTGCATTAACTGAGGAGCATGACAACAATGGTGGAGAGAAAACACACTCAGCATGTGAAGAATTTGTAAGTTTGTCCAATAGGCTCGCATGTTGCTTAATCCTCCCCTTCAACACAACATCTTTTCTCTTTCTCTGCCAGCTGTTTCACTAAAAACTACTGCTACTCATTAACGCACATGAGGCCGAGGATGGGCGAGGCAGAGGAGAGGTGGTGTGAGGGGACAGAAGGTTCAAGAAAGAAATACAGGAATACTGTATCCTGCTGGGGGCTGAAGAAAAGACGGGAGGAAGAAAAGAGACAGGCTAGGGTGAACTCCTCCATTGAGAAGGGGGAACAGCTGCTGCCTCAAACCCAGATTCATACCCCGACCTCTCCTCCTCGTAATCCCCAAATTCCTTCCTCCCCTCCTTTCTCTCCTCCCAGTCCTCACTAAAAAGGCTCCCAGCTAACCCATTAACATTGCTATTCACCACTGACCAGCAGGCAAGGAGAATGCCACGCCATTCAAGTGCTGAAAGAAAAAACATACACACACACAAGCATTGCAGATGGGAATAACCAAGATGCCACATGGCAACTGAATAGAGGAGGACTAGCCTCTTTTTGGCGCTACAGTGCCGGCTGCAATGCATCGTGGTCAGGCCTGCGGAGATGATGGCCTTACACTGCGAGCTGCCTCTATAATCAAGATGCATTCCAGTGCACACCACCCAACAGGAGGCCTGTCGCAGAGCGGCTCCAGTGCAGCTTCTTTTTCAGCCTGCTGCTCTGTCGTTAAGGTGAATAAGTTTGTATATCTCTAATACGTGAGTCACAGGGACAGTAAATTCAATCAGATGACTCTCTGCCGAGGTATTTAACAGGAGGGTTCTTCGACAAAGGAGCAAAGACCAGTGAAAGGAAAACTTCCTGGTTCCATGGGCAAGGTGGAGGGGGACTTGTTGAATTGTTGCTGGACACAACAGGAAGCAGGAAGCGTGAGGCTGACGCAGCCTTCCTTCCTAAAGCAGCCAATCAAAGCATGGAAACACAGGGGAGCGTGACCAAGAGAAGAACCAGCGCTTAGACTACCAGAGTCCTGCGACAGAATAATAACCTAAAAGGAAGCCAAAACGTGTTGACCCAACATGAACGAGGGCTTTAAACCTGGGAGGGCGGGCTGTTCTGAGATGAACGCTTTCCCTCTCATAAACAAATGTCTCTCAGCCTCTTTTAAGTCGAGACATCTCACAAACATAGACCAGCCACTTTTTCCCTCCCTACTGCTACAAAGCAAGGAACTGTTTGTCATTTGAGAGGCCCCTGTGCACCTTGAGTGGCTCTGTGTTTGTTTATTGAGAGTGTATGCAGGGGCCTGTTACATTCTGGGAGCCTGAGTGGCTCTGGAGTGGGAGCGCCCAAGGGCCCCCCTGGTTTGTCGGCAGGAGTTAAGATGGATGAGATGGCGACAGTGATGAATGCACGGTCGGATAGATGGATGAATGGGTAACATGGGGGCTTGACAACAGAAATCGGCCTCAGGACTGGAAGGGTAAGTGGCATAGGGGGCCCCTCCACAATCAAGTCCGGCGCTGGGCTTCTAAGAGACAGAAAGGTCATGTCTGCCTCAGGGTAGTTGTGAGTTAAACTGTGCATGGCTTACAGGGAGTCAGTGGCCAAGTAAAACAAACACATGCTCGCAGTGATGAGGAGGAGGAAGAAAGAGTTGCAGCAGCAGCAGCCGGTGGCCTGTCTCCATGGGAAGGAGGTTAAATTCAGAAGTATGGCCAGTGAACAATAAAAACATGTTGGAAAAATAAATCCATACAAAATACAGACAATATCTTGATCGTTATCAGTGCAGCTCCACAAATATATTCTGAAGGAGAGCGAGTCCTTTCTTCGTCTGCAGCCTCAACTGCTTCACCTCTACTCCCCATCCCCCAATTGTCTTCCCCGAGGTGCTCAGACCCGTAATTGCAATATGTCATGTCATTTTGTTTGTATGCACGGTGACAACGTGTCATTAGCATTTTGGGGCAGTCGGATGGTCTGTGGAACAAAGGGGGTCTCTGATGGGGGAGGTGAGCCAGTAACATGAGCCAGGGGTCACTGAGGTAGAGAGGAGGGGAGGAGGGGAGGAGGGGAGGATGTGAGGGGTGGGCAGCAAAGGTGTAGGGGCTGATGAAAGTGTGCGCATGTGGGGGGATTGCGAGGGACATTAGTCAAAAGGATTAGCTGGCCAATGGAGCAGCTGTAAGGGCATTACATCTGTTTTACAATTGCACTCAGGCTTTCATCTGGGGTTGTTAACAAACGTAATAAATTCCCTGAATCCCCCCTTCTCCTTTCACTCGCTCTGTCCACTCAGGCCCACAGACAGAAGATGAATACTAGGACTGAAGAGTGGAGTCAAGGAGGCACGCTCAAAAATAAAGTGAAATAAAGCAGAGGCACTGAGGAAACAAATCCTGGCTGACATGAAAGTCACAGACTGTTTCCAGAGTTTCCTCAGCTGCACCACAGCCATGGTCATTTGGTCACGTTTCTCCGTGTTGCTGGTCAAATCCAGACAGCCAGGTGGGAAACACAACACCAGTTTAACTGCACTGCTCTGAGCCAACAGGTCCCACACTGGAAGCCAGTCCACTTCCTGGCTAGGGGAAGGGTACAAAACAGGACCAAATGCACTAATAAACGAAATGACTTATCAGGCTGGACAACAAAATGGAAAGTGGCTGAGCGATGCCGCTGAGTGCTGAGCGACAATGGAAAGCCCTGAGCCAACGGGTTGGGGAGTCACCGAGGGATTAGGTGACCTCCGGTTTCCGCTGCCGGCTCGTCCTGTTAGCAGTGAAGGCTGGGTGGGTTGGTGGGGGGTGTTACTGACTGACATGGTGGAAGGAAAGTGCTGACCTCACACACCAGCAGTACAATACAATGCGCTTAACATTGCTCTGGACCACCCCCCCTTCCACCACCACCACAACACACACACACACACACACACACACACAGATACACACAACCTCCAGGCTCAGGAATGTCATCAAGAGGAAATATGTCCCAACTTCCCCACCACAACCAACACTCATGCTGAACAGCCGAGAATGGCTGAAGCTCGGTTATGTGACTAATGGCAGATATTTAGAATGGAATCAGGAGACTGTACTTGAACTCAAACAAAAAGAAACAACAGCTCCCTTCAGCTCCACAGACATTTGTGCCTCTTTAACTCAATGTTTTGGTTTTTAGCACACAAACTCTGCTTTCATGAAAAAAACTGTGGCTACACTAGCCTGATAATCATCTAGCACCATCACAGTATGGTGGCAGTCAAACCCTTCCTTAAAGAAGAGTGAATATTCAGCTTAAAGAACCACAGTGTGAAGGATTTAGGAGAATATTTAGGCAGAAATTTAATGATGTATTTATAGTTATGTTTTGTTATTGTATTATCACCTTAAACAGACAATCATCTTCTCATTCTACACACTGAACCTTTAAGTTCTTTCCCTAAACAAATCTCCAAAATATAGGGATACGTTATATTTTTTCCCCAACCATCCAACAAGCTAACAAAACCACCATCTGTGGGTCAATATGTCGGCCTCCACTGTAAAAGATCCAGCAAAAACAGATTGTCATTAGCTTCAATGTGAAGTACATCCAATGATAACATAGACAGATTTTACATAATAGTTGACACTAACTGATTTCAATGCATTCTGACACCTCAAAGGCTGGAACCATCAAACTGATCAACAGTTTATAAACCACAACAGTACAATGACTCAAATCCAAACTAAAGCCTGCAGCTGTCCTCTCGCTACATTTCCTGTCATCTTCCCCGCAGTAATTGCCTCTGCTCTGTTCACTAAATATGTGACCCAACAAGACGGTGCACGACACCACTTGAAAGCACCTTCAGCATCCCCCCATTATCTAACCAACTCCCACAAGTTCAGCCTGCTAGGCAGACGTTACCTTGGCACAAGATCTGAAAGATCCACAAATTCAAAGTAATCACTGTGGCTCTCCAGAGCTGAGCATGAAGGAGAGGTTATATCCAGCCCGTGCATCTTAATGAGCAGCGCTATCTGACTTACACCTTTATTTTACATTTCAGAGTCCGGCAACGGAGACCACAAGCCCAGGGAATTCAAGCAGAAAATTTCAATGAGGGGATTATCCCACAGGAGTGAGACGATTCCATTATTTGAAATCCACCCTAAGCCAACTTAATCAAATCACTTAGATGCTGAGGTGTGGTGCCATGTTCACGTCTCTTTGAATACTCCCCATCAGATAAGCTGAAATTGCAAGTCCTGGGTCTTAAAGGGTCTCGGGACATTATGATGAACCAGCTTGCTCCAGGTATGAGCAGAGTTAAAGACTATTCAGCACGAAACACTTGATTTCCAACAGAACAGTCAGCAATCCAAATTTTAAAAAAATACAGCAACAAAACAGTAACCTTACATGTGACCTTCATTAAATGTGTATGCATTTACAAAAAAGGCTGTTTTTCTGTCCCTCTCTGCTAAACCCTCTGATTGGCAGCATTGTTCAAATTTAGCCTATATTTATATATACAAGTCAGGAGTGTAGAAAGGTATTCATGAGAGAAAGACAAGAACCGTATACAGTCTAAATAGTTCCATTAGGGCCGTGTGAAACGGGATGTTTAAACTCTATTGGTGTCATATTCATGACCTGTGCCAAAAATACAGCCAAAAATAACAGTCGCTCTGTGATTTCATGGACAACAAGATCACAACACATGAGGAAAAAACGTTTTGTTTGTATTTGGTGCTGCTTGCGCAACAAGCTCTCTAGAGTGCATTGCATTTAAGACTGCAGAATGGTCATGGGAATTATGTCTTGAGATAAGAAACTCTCAAATACATACAAGACAAGAGGAAAACTGAGGCTAAAACAGAAAGAGTCTTCAGGGAGGATGTGGAGAGAGACGCAGAGAACAGCACAAAGGCAAAAAAGCAAGCAGAACCAGTAGTTACTTTGCTTAAAAAGCACAAACACACCCAAGTCAATTACTACCCATACAAATCATTCACCACATTGCACACTCACACAACTTAGTCACCAACTGTTACACATCAGCTGAGGATGAGTTTGTAGACACGGACAGAGAGGAAAGGGGGGGGACTCAGGAAAATCGTTTGCTGGAACCTCTTTGGCGAAAGAAATAATAACTTTACTGGAACTCAGTGGACAGTTGTTCCACCAAGACACCATTTCTCCAAGACACCAAGACTGCCTTAAGCAGTCCAAATATTCCACCCAGTGTCTCTCTTTTTAAACACAGCCTTGTGGAAACCATAATGTGGGATTAAGCCCTATTTGTTGAGGCTTTAGTGCAGCTGATGAGGTGTGGACCTGGACGGTAACACACAATCTCGAGGACCAGACGGGGCAGCCAGTGGTCCTTTGTGGGGGTGACACAAGTATGCTGTTCTATTGTGCCATGGAGGATTATGGGTAAGGAAGGGCGTGATAGGCAGTGGAGGAAAACTGTCTCAGTGTCAACAGTGATACACAAGTGGAAACCCAGCCGGAATTAAAAGCAAACCACCTAATTGCAAAAAAAGTCCCAGAGTGAAATGGGAGATTAAAGGCATGAAATCCTGACATCTTTTATTTTCAATGGTAACACAGATTACATTTACTCACCTAATATATATTTTTTGGTACTTTCTATAATAAGCTAATTTTTACAACTATTCTTCAGCAAAAAATACATATAACTTTGAATATAATTACTATTAAGAATTACAATTTATGTAATTCATAAATATGAGCAAAATAAATGATGCCGTTCACCAGCTACAACATTAAAATGCTTCTTTTATGTCTATAATCAGTAATAATAATAATGATTGTCTTTGAATTTCATCAGAACCTAAAAAGAAGCTGGCAATGTATGAGAAAGGTTTTGTGAGAAAAAAGCAAAGACACATCAAAAAGAGCACCAAAAGGAGGGAGATGAATAAAAGCTTTAAAAACACACAAAAAAACGTCCCCAGTCTTATGACGATCATGGTAACAAACATAAATCTTGGGAGCAGTTTTCAACAGGCCTACTCTACTTCACAGTCATTTTACAGTTGATACTAATGTATTTTGAGGGCAAAAATAATTCTCCTTTACAGATGTCTGTAATGCTCACATTAAAAACAAAGGCCTGGTCTGTGCCTTGCTTCTGACTGATTTGATTTACAAGGAGCCCATAAAAGCTTTTACATTTGCTTCTCTAAACACACTGGTGGGCCTGTGAGGCACAGGAAGTGATGTGTTTTATCTTTAGACTTTGTTTGTCTGAAAGAAGGGCTCTAAAGTTAGTACATGAGTACAGTTGGCCTCTGAGAGAGGAGTGCCTCATGCCACCTACAGATACCTCAACGAGCAGCTTAAGGAAAAACAGAGACTGGAAACACACTTTGATGGACGAGTGATCTCGAAGCCAAAAACACCAGAGCAGTGAGCGCTGATGACGAGACGGAGACGAAAACCAGATAAAGTCACAGATTTCTGCTTTAACAGGTCCTGTGGGGCCGAGGAGCCATAAAACTGAGCGATCACATCACTGAACATGGAAACTTTCAACCCAAGTAAGAACAAAAAGCACCACAAAAGTTTTGCGGTTTCTCCCTCAGCGGCCCGCAGCACAGGAAAGGAGTGGGGAGAATGATTAACTGTGTCTGTATTAGATTCTATCTAAAGCCTTTTTCGAGCCGTACAACTCCAACCTGCACTGCAGCCCTATGATTCATGTCACCCTTCATACACAACTGCCCTCTGCCTCACAGACTCAACATTTGACTTCATCTAGTCATCCAGTGGAGGGGGGGGGGGTTTGTTCAGTAAATTTTATGTGAGGCCTGATGTGGTGCTGCTCTTCCTCCCCTGGGAATTCCACAGGTCTGGAGTAATGCTGGGAGGCTCCTCCTCGGCAAACTGATCAGGAATGTACCGACCAAGCGGGAGAGGAGGTGGAGGTGGGCTCCTCCAGCCTCGCACGGGAAACACAGCTCTTCATTGTTCCCCCTACCTTTACATTCCATTCCTCACCTCTCTGTTTCAGAAAAAAATCACACCCCTCCACTAAACACAACCTCTCGAATGCTTTTGTGTGACTTTTCTCTCTCACTCCTTCCTGCCTCTCCTACTTCTCCTCCTCCTCCTCCCTAATCATCTTACCTGGCACTTTCCCGCAGCTAGAAATGACTTAGTGACAGAAAACTTCATCACTTCTATCAACCTGTTGCATTGATAGATTTGAAGAGAACTCAAATCCAGTATGAGCAGGCTGCATCTGGATTTACAACTGTAGTCCGAGGTGAGTGTGCCAGGGTGTGATTATGAGTATTTATACCTGTAAAGTGTGTTTCAGGTCATGCGTGCATGTGAGTACAAATGAGCCAAATAAAAAAAGTAGCATAAGAGGAGGAGAAGTGCTTTGGGCTGTTCTGTCATGGAACAGATCTCAACAGGTCCTTGCATGCCAGCCTGTTGTATGTTCACATACACAGCTTGAGTCACACAATACACCCCACAGCTGAGGCCCAGCAAATTTGTGAAAACAGACAGGGAAGAGGGAGAGGAGCGTTACACGCCCGATCACACGAAGAGGGCCTCTGCTTTCTGCCCCCCACCCCCCTGACCAGCGTTTAAGATGCTAATCCATCACAGTACAGTAGCCTCCAACCTCTTTCATCACTTTCAGTCACACTGACAGCCCTTCCCACAACAATGAAAGGCTTTTTTTTGTGGGGCTTAACATACAACTACGCCACAACTACAAAGTCAAAAAGAACTGAGTGATGGCTACATGCTGCAGCACACCCATATCCATGTAAGATAAGAGAATGACAGAGCAGGAAATCACCTGATGCAACAGGCTGGGAGTTTTGTACGAGGTGTTGTAACAGGTGAAGTGTTAGAGCTTGACTTCGTATTCACTGAACCACTGCTTAAAAGGTTTCAAGTTATGATTGTTGCCAAAATAAAAGATTACTCCATAGCCTCTTCTTAAAATAGCTTTAAACACCATTAGGCACACAGCAAATTGTGCTTGAAAAAAAACTTTTCCACTGAGCTTAGATCCACACCTCAAACTCAAAAGTGCATTTCCTAATTTTATAGGTATCGGTTCCAGGTCAGGGATGATGCCGTGACATGTACAAGAAGCCTAAACATTCCTTCCATCACAGAGGGGCTGTGTCAGCCAAGGGGAGAATTCCATTGAACAACGATAATAACACCTATGATGAATATCCGCAAACTGACATTCAAGCTTGTTTGACAACCTACGGCAATAAAATTAAGGTAAAAAGGTGACCAATGCCAAATTAAAAAATGACTCATGCTCAAAACAACTTAATCCTGGATTTACAAGATGATATGTCTAGTGGCAACAAGACCAAATATTCAAAGGTCCTTACCTTGACATGAATCCTTGACCTCTTCATAGCCTTGTCTGCACTGACACTGTCCAACTGGCACCACCCACTCCCCATCGACAGTGCAGTAGATACGAGGCAGCGCCTCACTGACTGCGTTATCCACACAGACCCCGTTCACCTCCCTAAGAGCCTGGTTTTCACCTCCTGCCACGGTCTCAGGGAATGTTGCAAGACTCTTCACTGTGGCTGCACAAGTTTTGTAGTAGACCCTGACAGAGAGGAGAGCAGCGCAGGCTCCAATGTCTTGAAAAGCCAAGTAGAAGCCTTTTCGGGACAGGTTTTCCACTACTCGCGTCTCTGTGTTGATGCGTAGTTCGTTTTTGCTGGTGATCTCATCGGGAGCTATGGTGGCCACTTTCTTAAACTGGCCCTTGCGGAAGGTAGTGCCCACGTCTGCGTCCGACTCAGATGTGAAGAGGTTGAAAGTTTCTTTGCAGGTCAGTGAGGCACCATCGAAAGAGTTGCAGTCACGCACAATAAACTGGATTTCAACAAAAACCCGTGAAGCCGATGGACGCCTCTGGATGAAGGTGGTGCGCAGCCAATTGTCCTGCTCACGTTCACCAACATTGCAGATGGAGTAGGTGTAGAGCTGGGAGCCGTTCAGAGTCCTCTGGACGACCTCCCACTGAAACAAACCACAAAGATCAACAAGTTTAGAGGTAGGAACAGTGACCCCATGGGAGCCCCTAAGAAAGCTGGGCTAAACCAGAGCTATAAGGGAAGCCAAAGTAAAAGGGACCAAAGCAGTTCACATGTGAGTTCCACCACTGTAATCTAAACCTGGAAACAAAAACATTCTGCATGAAGGGACTCCCATGGCTCCACACATTGCTTAATTACTACCCCTGAATATTTTAGTAGCCCTTCAATGCTATAACACATTTCTGCAACATGGAGAACTCCACTTTATCAGCATTTACAGCCTGGACTGTGTGTGGGAAAGAATGTCTGACATTGCAAAGATACCAAATTATTTTCTTCGCATGCCATTGCTATGGTTGGTATCCGCCCTGATGTGTCGAAGCTCGCACATCAAATGATAGCAAAGATATTTATTAAACAAAAATCCACTGTTTCTTTTAACTTATAACCTTGGTTCTTGGGGAACAACTGGTCCTCACAGTGGCAGAGACTGTGCTTTTAATCAAAGAAATGTGCTTTGTTGGCTGAGTGTGTGGCTCTGCATATAAACTTGATGTACAACAGCAGGACCAACACCTCTATTAAACAGCTGGTGAACAGTTTATGAGGGGCCTTTAAAACTTAAAATAATAATTGTCATAAGCGATGGTAGTAACATGAGTATACATTACTGTAATAGTGTTTCCATTGAACTTTTAAAAATATAACAACACCATGCTAAAGTGAAACTTGGCTTTAAAGTGATTATTTAAGCAGAGAAACCTCTTTGAGAAAAGTAGGGTGAGCCACTGTAAACAGCCCCTCTGCACATGCCTAAGTCATCTGCATATGAAATGAGGCTATTTACAAAACATTTGCATGAGCTCGACTGGGTAGTTTCTTTGAAACTGCAACACAGACAAAGTCACACAAGCCTCCTGTATACTGAGGGATAACCACAGTGTTGTATTATTCTCTAGACACATCTCTGAACATAGAGGTTTTACCACGGTTTACGGAAAAGGTAGCTCTGGCTGATTAACGCCGTCTAAAACCCTTCCCCCTCTAGAAAGAGGTACCACATGCTGCAAACTTTAAAAGTTAATTGCCCTCTAACATACAATTCTAGAGCTGAAGCCTTGAAACCACAAGAAGCCACAAGTATTTCCAGTTCAGCGCTAGCAGCTATTCTGTCTGCTTTAGGTTTGGTGCAGTCCAGACATGCTCTGCAGGCAACTTCTAATAGGATCCAACCATTGCCTCTCACATCCAGACCCAAGCAACCATCAGGCTCTAATTGCCAGATTTTATAGAAACCTGACATGCACACACACACACACACACACACACACACACAATTTCCACCGATCAGCCGACCCCACAAGTCAATCAGTCAGTATTGTACTGGAGGCTCTCTGTTTATCTGGGCTTTTCCTGCGCGTTTTCTTCATGCGCATTTATCCTAAGGCAAATTCCAAGTGAAAAGTGGGAGATTGAGGAGGAGGGGGACGCAGCAATACTCACCCCAGGCTTGTCTCCCTGATCTAAGGGCCATGTCAACCAGCCCAGTTCACCTCCTGTTGCCCTCATATCCAAAAGAACCTCTGTGGGGACATGAGGACACTGTCAGTACTTGAGAATAAACATTTAAACTCATAAACAATGATCAAAATTATAAATAAGGGTATTTATTTCACGGATGTAAAATCATGTAGTAATGACAGTGAGTTCAGGTTTGTTGCACAATCACTCCAAAGCTTAAATCATGTAATCACTACTTGAATTTATTCAAATGGCTGTTTAACACAAGCAGTTTTTTTAGTTTAAAAAAAGGGATTTGAAACTCTTGATGTAGGCTTATATTTAGTTTTAACTTTACTTACAGCTATACTTATATATGTACATGTATAATTATTTCGTTACTTATACATATACATTACTTTTACTCAGCTATACTGTAATTAGGTACGCTTTGTTCAGGTTACTTAGGTATGCGGATGTCAAATTGTGTAAAACACTGCATATACAAAGCTCATACAAGGACACAGTGTGATTCACAAACTTTCTCCAGAAGAATTCACCTGCTGGTGTTGGGAAGCTCAGAGGAGCGCACATGCAGACTACACTCTCGAATCAATAGATCATCAATAAGGAAACGAAGGACAACTATAGAAACACTTGTGAACATGAACAGTGCTGTCGTGGAATAAGACTTCGAGACACAATGTCACTGTCACAAGTGTAAGGGACAATGTTTCCTGGTTTGAAAGATGTCCTGAAGGAGCTTGCTCCGCATGGCACGCGTGCTTCACTTCAATAAACTCTCAGCCCTCAGGTTGAAGTTAAAGAACTTTCTTTAAAAATCAGTAACAGGCACTCACCCTCTTTGGTCTGCAGTGTGATGAGTATACCGTTAATGAGTACATAAGAAAATAATAAAGGTCTGACTCCTCCAAAGAAATCCATTTGGCAAACTTTTCCTCTCGCTCTCTCTGCGCTCCTGGGCTTGGCTGAGACTCTGCTCTGAGCGGAGTGCTGCGCTGCTGCTCATTCACAAACGGGCGGCACGTCACGGACTCCTCCTGCTGGAATGTGTGTGTGTTTGTTTGTGTGTGTGTGTGTGTGTGTGTGTGTGTGTGTGTGTGTATGTGTGTGTGTGTGTGTGTGTGTGTGTGTGTGTGCGCATGTGTGTGTGTGTTTGTGTGCGTGTGTGTGTGTGTCAGGATCGGGGGTGGAGGAGTGGGGGTGGTGGCACATGAGAAACTTATGCAGCCTTTAGGGACCGTCGGAAATTCGAGCTTTTACGCACATGTGTCAAGCGCATGTCAACAAATCGAAAAGGTAAAGTGTGATTCATGCAATTTATTTTCAATTCCACATTTCCGTTTCCATTTTCCATTATTGTATTGATATATATAACAAATATATATGACCTGAAACAAGCCATAGAAACTACTGCACTTAGTTGCCCAACAAACGGATTATTTTAGATTGAGCTATAATCACTGGATATGGTTATTAGCCTGCACTTAAGGAGGTTTATGGAATAACACGGTGATGTGTGACTGAAGTGACTGAATTGATAAATAAAGAGATAAGTAAATCTATGAGAAACCCAGAGGACATTTGCAAATATTGGTTGAACCTAGGAGAAATAATGTACTGTTGTCAAATATTTAATTTAAAACCATGATCTGTGATGGACAACAGTATTTACCACTGACATGCAGGCATAGACTGTATATAAAAAGCATGTAGGCTTCATCTGCAATGGATAGTGACACAGAGAAGTGAATACAGCAGGTCAAAGTTCACCAAAGTTGAACTCCACACTAAGCCAATCTGCAACTTGCCTCACCGCAGGAAGTGAATGTTTTAATCGCCTCCTCGTCGCCACTGATTTGAAATGATCGATTGAGAAGATTTGCCTCTGAAACAATTGCTCATGTGTGACTGGGACCATATTAATACAATTTGAACAAACAGGTGACCAGCGCACTGTAACAGTCAGTGGGGTGGGGCAGTGTGCCTTCCGTCTGTGGACTGAGTTGAACATGTCTTCTTCTACATCCTCCGATAAACTACAGCAGTGGTCGACTACTGGATTGAACCAGAATCGCTGCCAGATCATTTTGATAATCTTATTATTTCTATTTCACCATATAGACTGACAAAGACATTCATGGGTGTTGCAGGAGCAGATCTTCATCATGGCAACAACATTCACAGAATCACTTCTTTAGCAAATTGTCCCCAAAGTAAAAGTTTTGTTGCAGAAATGTTTTATATCAAGCTGAATTACAGAACTTTTATTTTGAAAAATTGGGTCTGCAGTTTGTGTCAATTGCTTAACAGCAATGTATGAAAAAATAACAGCAGTTAAGAAAATCATTCAAACTTATATAAAGTTAGCATGGGTAAACAGTAATACAGCGAATTCAGTTTCATTCCATGAAAAACATTGACTTAAACATTTTCTCTCTGCTAGCACAACATCCAGCAAACAAAAAATAAAGGGACAGTATACAATATACTTAAAGGAGCCCGTGGTTCCAGTTTTTCCTACCTGGCCATGAAGCTGCCTGCAAGGCACAAGAATCATTTGCATGGGGATATTGATTTTGAATTGTTTGCCACACTGAATGGGCCCGAGGAGGGAAAAATGGAGCGTGAGCCGCTTTACTTGACACGTCTTTGTTCTGAGCATCCCCACTTACAGAGGTGGAATCATTGTGACAAGCGGAGAGAGATGTATTCATATCAACATAATAGCTAGTCTGAATGCCAGAATTCAAGAGTACAGCTGGCCCACTGATAGCCCTTCATAATTTATGGGAAATATCCCAAATATGTTGCACCCTGCCAACCGTGCAGATAGAGCTTTGGTTGAGTCATGGACAAAAAATGTTTAATCTAGTTTTTCAGTCTCAGGAGGGCATGTGGGAGCAGGAGAAGGGAGTTCACTGTGAATATGGGGAATTAAAAAAGTCCTTCACCTAGCAACTGGTGCTGAGTGGAATTCTCTGTCCAGCTTTATCGGACTAACTTTCATTGTCTGTTGCCCAGTGTTACTATGGTAAAATGTTGAGCAACTGCTATGGAAGCTATGGGGAGGTGCTGTGCTTTACATGTTGCTTCCCACTCTACCCCTCCGTCCTGTATTCCACTGAATTCAATGCTCTAGGCAAAAGGTTGAACCTGGTTCCTAATGGTGTTTACCTTTGAGAACCAGTCTTGTCTCCACAATAGATGATTACAATACAGTGTGTCATTGATTGGACGTGGCTCTCGCTCACTCAAACACCCACATGCATTGTCGTTGACACACCTGTGGCACTGACACTGCGGGAAAAGAGGTGGGCGTCTGCTGGTCGAGGCTTTGTCCCAGACCCCCCATCACTCCCTACTCACCCGCCCATCCTCCCAAACCCCTCCCCTCGTGCCTTCTGGGGGCTCCAGTTTCACAAAGACAAACCGCTGAAGAACGCCAGGGCTCTGTGTGAGCTTTTGAACCCCTAAAGTCCAACCACTCTCCCGCCCACTCTGGCCTCCACAGCCACCCCAAAGCCTCAATTATATACTCCCCTGTGAACGTGCACATTGGCAGCAGTGGACACCATGGACACATAGCGGTCCTTATTATACAACTTTCTAGAGCACTTGGAGATTGCTTGGTGGTGACAATGTGCAGTTGGTGCCCACGAGATTGGCGGGTACATGTACTTCTATACAGAGCCGTGCATGCACATTGTGATGATGACATTTACATCACTAGTGGACGTGGAAAGTACAAAACTAGCCTAATGTGCCCTTTACCCTCTCACAGCTAAGGCCTCAATATACAAAGTTGCGGACACACATACCATGAATGCACAGTTGTTCTTATAAGCCGTTTTCAGCTCCAGAGAATATCTGCACAATGGGGTCTGGGCTTTCTCCAGAGTTTGCTTTTCACATATTAAAAAATGCAGCAGGAGATCACATGTTTTTGTTCACAGCTCACTGACACTAGCGTCGGCCCTACTCAACAAAATCCTAGAATCTTGTCTTTCCAATTTGACATATTCTCACACTCACACTCACACACACACACACACACAGTGACATGGGACACATGTGTAAACTCAGACTGGTTCGAAACAATATTGTTTGGTCTTAACTAACACAAATGATGTACATGTTAAGTTCCATGTGGAGCTGGGAAGTGAGATCCGGTCACAGGAGACACATCCAGGACTAATTTTAAGTTGTGAACACACGTACTTAACACTGGTCACTTGGTGGGATCTCTCAGGACAGATGTTAATACCAGGTGTGTACCACTGTGCTACAGTTGAACCTTGTAGCATAGTGGTTTATCAGTGCAGTACTGGTACGTACAGAGCCTCACATGCACACTCTCAACAACTTGCAAATGTACAAATGATAACTCAAACTTCAGTCCTTGTTCTCAGTTATGAGCAGGAGTAAGATGGGTCTGGGCACTGGGATGAGTGGAGTTAGAGGAAAATAGGTAGAGCAGGGATAAGAAGAAAGCTCTGATATCGTCCCTCTTCCATGTTGATATGAAATGATAAGATGTGCCCCAGGGGCCACACGTGCATTATCTGAGCTGGCGAGCCTGTTGAATATGTATTGTTCTTTGTAGTGCAGCACTAAAAGCTTACGTAGGATGTAAACTGAGAACTAAAGTGGACTGGGGTGTGTGTGCACGGTTGAGAGTTGAGGGCTGGGGGTGGAGGTGGGTAGATTGTGGTTATGTTTGTGTGTGTGTGTGTTGGGGATGGGTTCTTGGGGGGCTGCCAAGCACAGGTGTAAGGCAACTACAGCAGCAGTGGCGGACGGGCAAACAGCAGTGCCATTGTTTCAACACACACACACACGCACACACAAATACAAAGTGCAGCAAGTGTGGTCCATGCAGGCCAGCATGTGTGAGAACAGGATATAGGCTCATCTGTTAGTCTGATTAACTTCCATCTCCTGCACATACCCCCCTTCCCAACACACACACACACACACACACACACATCTACCAACAAAACAACACCTGATCCCGTTGATCCAGCTATGTTCAGTCAGGAAAAAGTAGTTCCATGTGCCTCATCAGATCTACTGCACCTGATGAGGGTGATGGTGATTTAAGAAGCAGGATCAAGGAACAACAGGTTGTTTGTGTGAATAAATTCCCAGACAGGAATGATCTCAAACACAATGAATTTACATTTATGCAGCCCTCAAGAGCCCAAAACCACACAGTGCTTAAAGGTTTTCATCAGTCACTGTAGAAGCTGCACACATGGCATCTGGGTTTTCACGAATCAACATACAAGAGGGACATGTGTGAGTTGTATATGTTATGCATACGGACGTGTATGTGGTAATGAGGAAATGTTGGTGGTAATGTGGCACTGGTGTGTGTGTGTGTGTTGAGGTGAGAGGCTTGGAAGCCTGAGGACATGTGTGACCTACGTGTTGAGTTGTAATGTAAATCATCCATGTGTGGTTGGCTTCAGTGTGGTAATTTGTATTTCAAACAATAAGAGAGGCTGATGTTCAAGGGAAACACTCAGTGACAGCTGATGCTGAAATCAATCTCCCACATGTTCAAAGTTTAGCCTGTGATTCCTTTTCATGGTCAACTGTTTTGGCACTTTGATTACTGAGCGGTTTACATTAAATTAAAACAGTTTTTGTGCCCAGTTTCCAAATTCAAAAGATGATTTTTTAATGTTATTGTATATTTTCTTTTACAAGAACTCGTCAAATTGTAGGATATTTGTTTTCAATAACTTGCTCATATTACTCTAACAATCAGGTTAAAGAAGGACTCCAGTGATTCAGCACTGATTCTACCTACTAATACCACAATCGTCTGTCTGTCTGTCTGTGGAACACATACCTCGAAAATCATTCATCTTATCAACTTCACACCGTTAAGTGTTATCTATGTAGTTGAATCTTTGTCTACGTCCTCAGATAAACTACAGCAGTGATCAGCTACTGGCAGCCTGTGGCAAATAATATCTGCCCCGCCAGATAATTTTGATAATCTGATTATTTTCATTTCACCATATTGGACTGACACAGACATTCACGAATTTCACGGGTGCTGCCCTCCGTCATGTCATCAACACATCAACATTCATACAATCACTTCCTCTTTAGCAAGTTGTCAACAATGTAAAAGCACCATGGTCATTTTGTTGCTGTAATGCTTTGTATTAAGTGGAATTACAGAGTTTTTATTCTTTAATCTTGTGAACTAGGGTCTGAAATTGTGTTTTGATTGTTAAACATACCTCAGAAAGCGCCAACATTCAATGTAAAAATTAACAGCAGTTTAGTAAATCAATTAAATATATATATATATATAGAATCAATTTCAATTCAATTTCTATGAAAAACATTGACTATAAAATCTTCTATGCAGATAAACCAGGTTGGATGAACACAAAGTTTTGTAACTTCACTTTGTACCATAGATTGTTTATAAAAGCTCTGCACACAACTCCGAGCTCACAAAAAATAAAAAGTGACAGTGTATTGTGAGGAGGACTCACTAATGACAAGGAAGAATTCTGAAGTAGCTCCTGAGCATTAACACAGGCAGGATTAGAACATGCACTAGTTTCCATTGATTGGGAAACATGCAAGAGGCTGCGAGGTCACATGTGGTTTCATCACATTGTAGCTGACAGAGCCCACCATATCCTTTTTAGTCCATAGTGTCTATAGGTCAACCTCCAAAAAAACACTAAGCTCAAATCGCTCCCATTTTAACGTCTCCGGAGTCACATTAGACTGTTTTCACAGCAGCCGAGTGTTCATGGCCAGCATACTAATGGTTTGAGTTCCACTTTACTGGAAATATGGTCTTGTGATAATTTTGGTTGGCCATAGTCCTCGACAGTATTTCTCTAAAGCGGGCTTCTGATTTTGTGATTTGTCGAGTCAGGCGTCATTAAACATGACTATTTTTACAAGTTTCAAGTGTAAGTGTGGTGTGTTTGTGTTAGTAAAATGTTAATGCAATAAAAGAATAAACTAAATCCTCAGGATGGCACAAACCCAAGCTTCAGCTGCAGGTTGAGACTTAGGACTCAACACGTGCAAATAAAATGAACTTTATAATCCATCCATCCAACCATACTTACACATAAACATACAGCTGTATAACTTATCCTTTTGAGTGTTGTTTTGGGGGCTGGGGCAAATACCAGTGTACCCCCTGGTCGTCAGTCTAACACAGGTTTACTATAATGTCACTGACCTGAAAACAGAACAAGCTTGAGTTTCTTTTTTCTTTTTTTAACCCACTGTTGTTAAGATGACCTACCTATTGAATGTAATGATTAATGGTTTATCTGACAGAAGGAAACACATTGAATATAAGTTATCCAGAGACTTTATTTTAGGCAATTTACCACACACTCAAATAAATGTTAGCAGAGAGTACTCATAAAAACTAAGATAACCCAGAGTTTTAAAAGTTGATAATGGACCTTTTGGCTTCTCATACTGAAAACTGCACTGTTTTACTGTTGTATTTAAGCAGCAGTGTTAAATTTGACCTGACCATCCAAAGATGTTTGAATTGACAAACGTCTCCATTAGTTATTATCTCTGAAACTGTCAAAATAAGGTTCAAATAAGTATTTGTGATATAATTTATAGCTCACAGAACTTTCCCATGTTTCTATATATTGGGGACATGAGTCAAACTGGACTGACAGATGTTTCGATTTGTTAACCGAAGTAGAAAGACCTACTCCTTAAGGCACATTCTTCCTCTCTTCCCTCCATATCGTGTGACTGCCAGTCGAAAGGCCATTGTAGATGTGTAAGGAAGCGCAGAGGGAAGAGCAAAAGGAATCACAGCTCAGAATAAAGTTGTGGTGGATTCCTAAAGGGCTGAGGAGTGAGGTTGTCCTTCAGGCTCTGACTGACAACCCCCCCAAGGCTCCTCAGAGACTCCATTCAAAACCACCTGTTGATTCAGTTCCAGATGACCCCACTGGACTCACTGATATCAGATGAGCTGGAGAGAGGGAGGAAATGGAACAGGAGAAATGAGCTTTTTACGGTTATCCATGCAGGCCTCCGTGTTTTTGAGTCTGGGTCATCAGTTCGGTCCTGTTTGTCAGAGTCAGAGGCCAAATTCTTAGCAAAAAGTAGAACAAGTGAAAGTATTAAATGTGAAATCAAGCAAAACAAAATCGAGCATGACCTTAAGGGCACGGTCACACAAAGTCCACGTGTAGCCATGCTGCGGATTTGCTTCGCCACAAGAGGTGAATGTTTTAGTGAAAAGGAAACATTTGCGTATCAGTAACCGGGCCCTTCTGGCAACGCAATAATTCGCTTTGCGTTTGGCATGAACACAGCATAAGAACACAGTGTAGCCAGAGAACCCAAAAAAAACACACAGACACATGGAGAGTATGCAGACTATATATTTTGTTATGGTGTGCAAAGGCATCGAGATATACAAAAAATGTGAAGAAAGACCTTGAATTGACGTTGAATCCCATCAGGTGGTTTATCACACCAGCATGTTCTGGTTTTAGTTTCCTCCCAGAGTGACGTGTCTGGGATACCTCCAGAGAGAGGCTAATGCCCAAACCACTTCAAATGGCATCATTCAATATGAAGGAACAGCAAGCAACCCCCCCAGCCATATGTTTGAGCTCCTCGCCCTACAGACACCCTGTAAATAAAACTGATGTTGGCCACTCATAACCACGGTATCATTCTTTCTGTTCGGTCACGACCCAAAGCTCACGACCACAGGTTGGATTGTAAATCAACTGGTAATTTGAGACCCTTCGACCTTGTGCACCAATCTCGTTCCATAGCTCGCGGCAAGCCTTGCAAACTCCAGTGTGCGAGTGTACTTTCAGCTGAACTTCCAATAACTCAATGAAAATCTCTAAAACTGCTTTTCCTGGTCTAGCTGAGCATAATCCGCAGTCCGTTTGTGAGGAAGCTGCTTATTAACGGCACCTCAGATGTGAAATCGGCGGTAGGTAAGTTTAAAGATCAACGGTAAGGATAAACACTTGCAGTTTCCGTTCCCCTCCTCCCTCCGCACAACCCGCCAGTAGCAATTAGCAGCAGGTGATTGACAACCCAGACGTTAGCTTCCATGTTGCTCTGATCCCACTTGGTCTGATGCCCGAGCTGCAGACTCAGGTTGAAAGCAAACAGAGGACTGACGATTATGCCAAGATTCTGACATATTCTACTGCTTATTTATTTATTTGCTGAGCTCACAAAAAATATCCACGAGTAAACCCTCTATACCCACACGTAGTTTCATTCTGCAGGATTTTTGATTATTTAAACAGTTGTTCAGCCATGAGTAATTTTAAAATCAACTCAACTTCATCTGCTTTTCTTTGTCATCCTGTCTCGCTCATGAATCTCCGTAATGGCTGCAGTTAGTCTCCACTGCTGCTAAAACCTTTAAGTCTGATGCTGTGCTGGCACTTGCATTGTATGTCACACTCTCTTTATTATATATATATATTATTATATCTCCATTATATCTCCATTATCTCACGGTTGTAGCTGTCATCACTTCTAGGGCCTGGGATATGTGTGAAATTTTGGAGCAGCACCCGCCCACAATAGGCCCTGATGTCACCTCTGCAGCAGCACCTGTCCCATTGCTTGGAGCCCACCTCCCCTCAGCAGCTTGTGGTTTGCTGAGGTAGGCATGTCTGGCACGTCCAACTCTGACTCCGAGTAATGGAGGGCTGTTATATGCCAATGAAAATGTTGGGACAGCTGTGTGTGTTTGTGTGTGTGTGTGTGTGTCTGTGTGTGTGTGTGTGTGTGTGTGTGTGTGTGTGTGTGTGTGTGTGTGTGTGTGTGTGTGTGTGTGTGTGTGTGTGTGTCTTCACATGCAGATCTTGACAATACTGGTTTGCTAATAAACAAAATTCAGGGTTGTCAAGACAGTATCGATCAACCAGCAATAAGATTATCAGTCAAATATTGTACTTTATACACTTTTGAGGTGCTTGTACTTTACTTTGTTACTATACTTAAGTTGTACAGTAGATTGATTTTCAGGTTTACTACACTACATGTATCAGTAAATATCTGTACTTTGTACTCCACTTCATTTTTTTTTCATTGCGTTACATGTTCACATTGTGTCTTTATATTTTATAAAAGTAATCAATAATGAGAGGGAGAGTTGGTCCACTGATCTACTGAGGTAACATTAGACCCCGCCTCCTGCAGCAGCAGCCTCACTGGTGAAGAAACAACATCTGGAGTGGATTTAGAAGAGGTTGAGACACAGCTATTAATTAATATGACAATGTAAGTGTGTTCAGTAGCATCATCTGCCTTCCTTATCAGTGCAGACACATGGAGCAGGGAGAGGCTTCCTCGTCAGTCAAGACGTCAAGCCAGGTTGAACTGCATATTCAAGGTTAAATATGTGTGCAATCGATAGTAGCACACATCTGTTCATATCAATTCTCACACACATAAACACAACATGCACCAATGATGTAGTTGACCCTTGCATTATGGAACATATTGTCTTATTTTTGTTTTTAATACTTAGAGTATATTTCAAAGCATGTAACCTACTTTCTTACTTTAGGTCAAGAAGAAAAGTTAATGTGGTACTTTTACTTAAAATACTTACTTAAAAAACGTGTCTATTATATACATGAATTTATGAATGCCTGCACTTGTTCCTTCTTTATGCATTTTCAATGGGACTTTCTCGATAAACTAAGATCCCATTCAGATCTGGTATTAACATCCATACTGAGGGATCCAATCACAAGTGGTCTCAGGTCTGAATACATCCAAATGTGATTACTCAGATGACATTTGGAGGTGTGTCCAAATTCTTTACACTGTGTGAAATATCTATGACACATCTGTAAACTCAGACTGGGCAAAACCAACATCAATGGGTTTTCGTTTGCTTATAGAGTGGGGAAGTGAGATCTGAGGCGATCAGAGGAGACACATTCAGGACTTTCAGGATTGGATCTCTCAGGACGGATGTTAATGCCAGTTCTAAATGGGGCCTAATTTAAGTGTTTCATAATGCCCTTGAAGTGGAGCAGTTCAAAGCTTGCCAGAACCATGAGACATTATTCTATAACAGTAAAAAAATAACAGAATAATATACATTAGTCATCATTGTCACACATGACCAGGTGTTAAGTGTTATTATAGCTGACAACTTTTGAACAAAATGTATTTATTGTGGTGAGGCTGTTTGAATCCTGTTTAAATGTTCCTGCTGCAAAAGATCAATAAAGTCAAGTTAGTAAAGGTGACTTGAAAAAAAACTATGTGTAGAAAAGGATGAGGCAGGTGACAGGGACATGGGGAAGTGGGCTGTACAACAATTGCCCGATACACCCCATCTAGGGGTGAGAGAGGCTCTACTTCCTTCAAAGTAAATACATATAAATTCTTGAGGTGCTTCTCAATACTGGTGTTTGGAATAAATGCACTTGTTGGATTATGTTTACTGGTCAGGTTTACAGGGGATTCATTCTTAGAGGCTGATCACTGTCCAGCTTTGATCAGTGATAGTAACAGCAGGCAGCAGTAGTAGAAACACAGTAGTTGTTGTGGTGGTGGTTGTAAAAGTATCCCTGGTTCCACTGCAGAAATGTTCTGTCTCATTGTGTAAACTCTGTTTCTGTTCCCACATTGCGAGAACAAAATTCCTGCGGTAAACACAAAATACTTGTGTTTTTTAGTTTCATTTATGTCATGAAAATGGTTTAAAAAAATTTGAAGGATACCAGCAAAAAATACTTGGAAAGTACCCACACGCATGAATCCTTTCAGGCTGACACACCTAGCTGTACCAACCAACCTCAAAAACTGTCCAAATCGCAAGGTGAGGCATGTATGTGTGTGGGCAGATGTAAAATGCCAGGATAAGAGATGGTATCACATCGCTTCCTTGTTCTTAGAGCAACTTTATAGAGGTGGCGCCATGCAACTGCTGCATTCACCAGAAAGGTAAAACCTCCGGGGTCGTTTGACCTCTCGCCACCATAAACACACTTAAAATGACCTTCCAGATGGCAAATTACTATAAACACACACGTTCACTTTCACTTGTGGCGCTGTCACAGGAGGCTGCTGCATTGCAGTGTTTAGACAGCCTCCCTGCAGCTGTTACATCCATACTTTCAAGTGTGTGAATGCAGGGTGTGTGTGAGAGCACTAACAGGCAGGTGCATTCATGTACCTACTCGCTCCATTGCCATATGTGCGAGTCACCAGTCACGAGTGCTGTCAGAGCTGCTGGTGAGTGTGGTGAAGGTGGTGCAGGAGAGCGATGTGTATGACAGCTGTTTGTGGAATGGTAGTTCATTTCCATGCCTGTCTGTCAGAGCCGCTTTGCCGAGAGCCTGTTCTCGCTTGTTAATCCCTTCTCAACAAACACCGAATACCACAGCAAGTCTCTCTTTGCACCTGTGAGGCCGATCAGCTCTGCCTCCACATGGGCGTGAGCTGGAAATAAAAGAGAAAAAAAGCTTCATAATGACGGTGAATTTTTGACATGCATAGTTTCATTCTCAGTAACTCCAGCCCACACATGTTCCCAAATGGATCTGCCCAGTCTCACCAGCCCAAACCACACAGTGAACAGTGCTCAGACACATTTCCAATTACCTCCATAACTTGATTTCTCTGTACAATCTAATTACTTGAGTCTATGTGAACAGGCTGTCTACTCTCTATATTTTCCCACAGACGGGAATCCACAAACACAGGAGCCTGCACCAAATATGGTGCAGGTTTGTTAAAATAAATGTTGAGACTTTTGCTGTATAAATGAAAACTTTGACCTCCTGAGGTGCTAGAAGATTTATCCTTTGGTGACCGTGAATGTTTGCACAAAACGTCAAACTAATCCAACTGATAGTCTTTCAGGAGCAAAGATTTGAACATGGAGCTGCATGGTTAGTATGATTACAACTTGTATGTAGCATCACTGAAGTTTCTTAAAGGCAGTAACCGGATGTGAGTAAGTACAGTGACTCAAATGATGTATTTAAGTACAGGTTTGAGGTACCTGTACTGTACTCAAGCATTTTTAGTTAATGCTTTACATCCGCCAAGGAGATTATATCTTCATCTGCCTTTGTTTGTTTGTTATCAGAAGGATTACACAAAAACTACTGGAAACTAAATTTTGTGGCAGGATTGGGTACGACCCAAAAACGAATCCATTACAGGAGGAGGATCTGGACAGTTTCACCCTGCAGACATTTCTTCACTTTCTCGAACATTTTCCACATTTTCATTGATTCCTCCATGAATAATTAATGGATCTTGATAAAAAAAAATCTAACATCTTTGGGGGACTGACATTTATAAGTGTGTGCAATATGGTGCAGATCCAAATAATAATCCAGATCTATTGAATTAAATAGTTTCGTAAGGAGACTGTTGGGCCTTGGCCGAGTTATACACTTTACTGAGAGCCATACTCGTATTTCACTGCAGTTCAGAGGTAAATATTATACCTAGAGAAGAGACACAGGCCAGGAACACTGAATTTATTCTAAACCTATAATATAAGATATAAACACCAAATACTATTTAATATGATTATATTATTATAAGCTTGATATTTACCAGCTGCAGCGTTAAAGTGGTGGTTACAATAAATGATAATGAGCAGCAACAACTGGTTGGGCAACAGAATTATTTGTATTAATAATGTATTTATTTTACCAAAACTTCTATTTTCTGTCATTGTATAGAGAAAACTAAATGGCAGAAGAATTGATGTTGACATTATTTGTGATTAGTCATTAAAACAAAATTCTTTAAGTACATTTTGTGGCTAATACATTTGTACTTTTATTTATAAATCAATGAATGTCTGACCTTTACCTGTAAGAGTATTTCTATACACTGTTAAATTGTTTTTTTACTGAGGTAATAGATGACATAATGTTATTCACTGTTAATCTTATTGATCTTTTTGATATGTTTTGTTTTTTTTAACTCTGCCTTATAAGCTGACCTTTAGTGCTGTGAAGACACCCATAAATAAAATGGATTATTATTTTTCACCTCAAATGATAAATATAAAACATATTTCATCACACACCCTTATGAGCTGTAGCCATGCAGATAGCTTCAGTCTTATCTGCTGAGATATCACTTTCTGAGGTTTCTGCCGCTACCAAAATACAATGGAAGTAAAAACAAAACATTTAGGACCAATGGGCAACTCAGGATACTCCTTCAATCATAGCGTGATACTTTGTTGGAACTTTTTTCTACTGAACAAGGCGTCTGAGGTGAGGCGGTGTCCATGACAGCTCCAGAGTGAGACGTGACGCACTTTATGTGCAAAACGATAATGATAAGAAAATTGGGACTTTTCAAAATAGGTTTCAGCAGTGAGAAATGTTTTGGAGCCAGCAGCTGTGAACCATTAGTGGTGCAGCACCTGAAGGCAGCTCCGCTCTGACCTCAGCTTTTGGCCGTGTTGCTGGCTGCTTGATTGGCCCAAATGTAATTTTGGTGTCAGGTACAATCAGCTCTCCACCATGCAGAGGACGCTTTATGCACATGTGTAGAAACTACATCTTTAACCTCTCCTCTCCTTTTGCTTTCTCTCTCATAGAACATAATAGAGAGGCTCGGCTGGTAAAATATAAGTGTGCGTGCAGCTTGCTGACGTCGCCTTGCAACATATTTAAGTGTTGACGTGTTTTAAAACAAGTTGCATCTTGATGGCAGCTAAATGACCATCAAGATTCCTTCCTGGCTTTTTAAAACTAGTGTACTCTGATATGTTACTTTGTTTGCACAGGAAATCCAACTGTATGGCTCTTTTTCTACCTGGTCAAAGCCACTAAAGACTGCTTATTGTCAAAAAAATGTGGAGTGAAGTGGAACAAGTCTCTTCCAACAAATGAGAAACTGTTTGCTCTCTTTTCAAAATCACATATTTAAAAGCAACATCACAAGAGAGAAATAAACTGAGTCTGGGAAAGAAGAGAGACTTTAACCAACCTCCTCTAAGAATGCAGAACGGCCAAATATTACTATTGTCAGAGGCACAGCTTTCCGGTTTACACAACTTAAAAGGCTCCAGAGTCTCTCACCAAGACATAAATCCATGTGAAACTAGACTTTGGTAATTGCCTAAATCTCTGGTGAGGCCAGGGTTTTCCATAAATCATAACATGGCTGAGGTTTGAGGGCAGCAGTGATATTTTTGTAAACAGCTTATAGCTTGTTCGTGCCCTGGGTGCTTCAGCAGAGGAGACTCAGAAATCAGCAAAGAACAGAGAGAACAATTAGCTGCACACACACACACACACACACACACACACACACACACACACACACAGTCATGGCACCATGACATCAGAGGACATTACATTGACTTACAGAGAAACTTGTTAAAACCTTGACCATAGCTACTTGCCACATCTAATCTATTCTTAAATTTTAACCTTAACCTAAACCCATATTTAAACTAAAACCTTAACCCTACCTAAATCTAACCTTACCCAGAACCTTACATAGGGATTTTAACCATATAAGAGACCAACTAAATGTTTATCTTAAGTCCCCACATGCCTGTGTCCCTCATAGTGCTCGCTTGGTGTGCTGCATTTGTTTCCTCAACTTAACCCTATCCTAAATCTAACCTCGAAACATGTCTTCACCTTAAAATTCAATTTACATTATGTAGACTTGCTTTCCCAAGTCCCCATAATGTGACTGTGTAAACAGATATAGGTCCCCACAACATGACTTAAACCTGGACCGCACACACACACACACACACACACACACACACACACACACACACACACACACACACACACACACACATACACACATACACACACTGCTGAGTCCTGACCGTCCTCTTTAAACAACCTCCTTCGTGTTTTTTTATGTCTTCTTTATTTCCACTTAAGTCTTATCCAGTATTAAAAGATACCAACCTTATAATTTACTGTCATAGTGTTTACAGCGCTGTGCAGGCAGAGCCTGGTGAACAATCAACACACCCTGACTGACATAATAGGTCTTTGTACAACCTTTTTATTCAGAATGAGTCCAGGCACATGCACAGTTTTCAAACCAGCATGCACCTCATGAGAACTAAATCCAGTTTTGCTTTGCAAGCATAATCTCAAGTGTGCTACACGTATTCACAATTGGCTGACAGATTGGGTTCTGGAGGCCTGAGAGTGGTTAAAACCCAGAATAGATGGAGGGTGAAAAAAAGACAACAACACACAAGCCTGTCTTTTATTTGAAATGTGAAAGAACCACAAATCAACGTCGCATCTCCCTGGAGCCAGATCACGACCCAAAAGCCTGCCACTCCCGAGAGGCAAGGAATGGAACAAGACACACACAGTCTCTATGTAATATGTGGACCATAGCACTATATTTAACTACTGCTTATTTGAATGTAGTAGTAGCCAATGTTGAGTTAACATGTTCATGCCTATTGTATTTGATTGTTTTATTTTAAAATGCTTTTTTGCAACGATCTGAAGCATTTGCATAAACATCGATAATAATTTAAAACATCTGCACTTGCATGTTTTGAAAAAAACAAGGAAGAAGGGAAATAGAATATGAAATCTCATGCATTAGATATCAGATTGCAACTAGGACACGGAGCCATGATGTCACAGAGCGCTGTTGTGTTTATGAGGCTTGAGTCACCAGGGTGAGCCCATATAGCTGCAATGCTGCCTGTCCACACCTTTGTGTGTACTGTGACCCCCATCAGTCACTTGATCTGGTTCCGACTGTAAAGTGGAGTGATCACATTATTGCATTTCATTCAGAGGTGTTTGCCTGACTCTGACCTTTCATATCCGTCCCGGAGATGTGTTCTCACTTTACGTGGGCAGGTATTATAAGTCAGTTGCGTGTCACACTGTTTGCACGACAACTTGTTTACAGGGTTACAAGATGGATTGGAGGTAGAAGTTGAGTGTTACAGAAATCATAAACCGTGGACATTTTGCAGAGCCTTGTGTTCCTCCAGTAACACTCTGTTAAAACACTAAAACTAAAACACTAAAACAGCATTTTTTCAATCTAATTCCAAGCTTTCTATACGACCTGTGGTCACGCAAAATCTCTCATTTCAGTTTAACTTAGTTTAGTTTATCTTAGCTTAGCTCAGCTTGGCTTACTTGAGTTTAGATTAGTTTTGCTAAGTGTAGCTTATCTTATATTAAGTTAGCTTAATTTATCTTAGTTTAGTTCATCTTAGCTAATGTTAGTTTAGTTTAGTTTAGTTTAGCTTAGCTTAGCTTAGCTTCAATGCATATGTGTGTTTGCTTGTGAAAAGTTGAAGTCCAGAGCTCTTGTCACTTGTTGATCTTGTATTTTTTTTAAATCAGGGGCCATAAAGGGGCCACAGTTTACACAGGGGGGCAGATTACATGTCAACATTCTTGTGCAACCCCTGATTCAGTAAAGGGCAGGTGTAAGTGAAAAGTACACACATCATTGAATATATTTGGAAAATGCACATTGAGTACTTAAATGTAATTCTGAACAAATAGTCATTTTTAGTGTTAAACTACTGGTAGGACAGGGGCACTTCATGGGCCAATAAGATTTTAGCTGGGGCCAGTGCCCCCCTTGACCCACCCCTGGAGCTACAAAGTAATCAAAGAAAGTAATACATTTCATAAAAGCTTATTTTTCTGTTAGTTTCTGTTCCTCATGTAAGCATAATTTACACAAACATCAGCATGAAATGTCGGGAGTCCAGTGCCAAAAAAGACATAAACAGCAAAACAAGCACTTATCAGAGTCTGAAAAACCAAACTGTGAATGTTCAACATTCTTTTCATTTTCGAGCTAAAGCTGGATTTTCCAAAATGTCATCTTGTGGCGAAGAATCTAAGAGGAGAATGGCTAAGAAGTAAGAATGAGGTCTACTTTAAGCACGAGGGCACACGACTCCTCCTCGGCTCGGCTTCTTCGCCCAAGGGCAGAGCCTGTAATCTTAGTAGAACTGTGAATCAAGAGAAGAGTGGGGCAACAACGCAAAGGAAGTATCTTGAATTTCCTCCTTGTCTTGCCTTTCCACCCTTTCCCAATCTGATCAGCTTCTTCGCACACTGCAAAAAAGTATGTCAATTAACATTCCAAGACTGGGCCCGTCAGGATACTATAAATCATTAACGCCTCTCCTCTCCTGCATGGTCATACTGCTTTCTCTCTACTGTAGGCATTATGACAGGACACTGAAAATGTAAGTTAATCATGGCTGTGACCCTCTTTACCCTCCTCAGGGGGCTCAGTCACCAGCTCCGGCTGCTGCAGCTGGTGTTTCTCAGAACCTGCCGCTTTCAGACTTGTGGGATAATGAAGAAAAATCACAGCCCATGATGCATTGCAGGCATATGTTTTGTTACAAAACATCACAACTTCGTGGCCTCGAAGTTTTCTATGATCTAAAAATCATACAATGAGTTGATGTTTCTTCAGTGGCTGTGTGCCTGATTGTAATTCATTTCATAGGAGTCTAAAAATAAAGAAAGTTCCCCAAACACAGTTTCGACTGCCTCTGAATCCCTGCAGGCCTACCTCTGGGATTATCTGTCACCCACTGTGCTCTTGAATTTGACGGGTGCAGCCGGAAACCTGTTGAAGCCGCAGTCTTAAAATTCCCAAAACCATGGATCTGTTTGCCTCAGGGATGAGTTCATAAATGCAGCCTTGACAACTATGTTGCTCATGTGCCTGACTCCACAGGCATTTTAATACTGATCAAAAAACTGAGCGACTTGTATCTATAATTTGTCTAATTATATGTAAACACCTGTCATGCGTAGACTGTATATGGTAGAATGCTTAAAGATGTCAGTTTCAGATTATTAATAATAAGAATATAAAGAGTATATAAGAGAATATAAAAGGGGTGGAACGACCCAAGTATGATACATTCAGTTTGCAGTAGACCTATGCAAATCTTTTTTTCCTAACCCTGACATGTCAAGACAAGATCCCCCACAATTCTCTGTGCGGCAGACCAGAATCAAACCCAGGTCATGTCGGCTGCAAATGAACACAATAGAAGTTGACGAAATACAAAGATCTAATTTGCTTAAAGGTCCAGTGTGTAAGATTTAGGTCAAAGGGAACTATTGGCAGATATTTAATGTAGAATAATCCTCATGATGTTTTCAGTAGTTCGTTTCATCTAAATTGTAGTTTACTTTACCCCAGAAAAGGCTCTTTATATTTAAATACTTTATATTTACATCGAGGGGACCCTCTCCACGGAGGCCGCCATGTTTTTTGCATTAGTCCAGACTGGACAAAATAAACATTTGAGTTTTTTTGACAACTAAAGGCTGCCACAGGTTCTTTTTCACTTTTGGAAGAGGAGGGTGAGGTGAGGGGTGTTCAGCTGCAACATGCAATTTCAACACTAGATATCACAAAATTCTACACACTAACTTTAAATGTATTTCATCAAAGTAAAGCATCTCTGTTTCATAGGTGCATTTTTTCCATGTGATATCAAACTTGACAAAACAAGACAAAACATTTCCCAAATCTATTTTCATGGAGAACTGAAAATAAAACTTTTCCTCTCTGGTATGCTGATCCCCTCTGAGTCCTGGCAGTGCAGTTATAGTCATTTAGTGACATCTTCTGACGGCAGTATGGACTGCAGCACTCACTCTGATGACCATTGAGAAAATGTACATCTCTGATGGAGGTACTTTCATCTATAAATGTTGCAACAAAAATATTGTTTAAATGAGTGTTGAAACAATTTGATTCCATGGGCAGAAGTTTTAAATAAGAGGGCTAAGCATAGAAATGTATAATATCTGAGTAAGGTAATTTCACAAGTAATACCAGGAAACGTAATGCAATGTAATATAGTAATGTTATGTATACGATGAGTTTTTTTAATTTACATTTTACTTTTAAAAAATTACCACTACTTAAATATTCTTAGGTAATCAGTTATGACAAACAATATATTATTTAACATTTTATCTATCACCCTAGACACATCTCTTCAGATTCTAAATAAAAGACACAAAACCAGAGTGACTGACCATTTAATGATCTTCAGAAGTAAGTTAAACAACAATTTATTTTACAGTTTAAAATGTCCTCATGGAGGAACAGCAAAATACACTCAAAATGAAGATTGATCAAAAGACAGTTTTCATATTAATCACCGTTTTAAGTTTTTTTTGTATTTTTCTTTTCATTTGTTTATCAAAAATTATAAGTGCCTTCAACATAACCATGAGAGTACTCAGCTTGCAGTCATAGAAATATTTACACCACAAAAACTGACAAGCATGGTTTTACTTTCAGCATCGGTTTCACACACCTCATCTCCCGTCTCTTTCAGACTGCTTTGTTTTGTTGCACAAAACAAAAATAAGGACCCTGAAGAAAGACAATTATAACGGGGGAAATACACAAGAGCACAGATTAAGGACGTCAGTATTTACAGCTCGGCTCAAGGAGACAGTCCAGGGAAGAGATGGAGGCAGATGATCAACACATCCAATAGCGGCATGATGTCAAGTTCAAGTCACATTCTTTGCCTTTATGATTCCACTTTGATTTGAAAATAAAGCATGCTCTATAACACATCTGCCATGAAGTCATGGCGTAAATGACCTCAGGGTGCAGAGAATGATTTCCAGACAGCAGGGGGCAGTAGAGGACCATATCACAGAGAAGGGAAAACAGGAATTTAAACAGAAAGCGACCCCGACAATACAATGGTTCCTTCAAAATGAGGATACAATTTCAAAAATGTAAAAGCGCTGCCGTAACAGAGTCAGGTTGATGAACAATACCAAAAAAAGTAATCAAGTCTGCCCTCTGAGTGGCAAAATACAAAGTCACATATGAAAATAGGTTCTGAACAAATTTGTTTTAGATACATTGTGTTTGAGCGTTTGCAAAAGATATTTTGGCACATAAGTAATTTAATTTTTTTTTGCGAATATCACTCCTGGATCCTGTATAGATCCCTTCCACCACTCCCCTTCATGCCCTTGCAAGAGAGAGAAAGTGAGAGAAAGAAAGAAAGAAAGCAAAAAATCAAGAAAGAAATACAGAAAGAAAACATTAAGATTTGATGATCTGTCTTGTAAAATAATTCACTTGGTCTCTTGACATTGCTTCAGTCTTTAAATATTTATAAGATTTACAGTTTCACAATTGTCCACAATACCCTTAGGCGTAAAGAAAATGCAAACAAAAATAAACAAATTAAATATTCTTTATATAGTCCCCTGTTGAGGCATTGAGTGTAAACTGTACAACTCTCAACGTCCCCTCATGAGTTCCTGGGGGAGGGAACACGTCATGATGGAGAGTCGAGTCCGGAAATGAAGTAGAAGTTGGCTGATGGTGAAGGAGAAAACGCAGTATGACTGATCAGGCCCAAAAGATTCCTGATCATTTTGCAGGCAATGATTCTCTTTTATCTTGCGCTAGCATGGCTGATTACAAGAGTAATTCCATAAGATGTATCATATTATACTCAAATCTGTACAGAGTTCCCAATTTTTTTCCCTAACATAGTGCAATGACTTCTCACATAGTCTTTTAAAAAAAACAATCACTTTTATGAAGGTAAAAAATATCCCGTAGGAAGGTCTCAATCCATAGCTTTATGACTGCCATGAATTAGAAAAGGCTATGCACAACACCTCCAAAAAGTCAAAAATGAAATGAGTAATCAGAAATGATCGTCGAAAATCCCCATTTGACCCTTCATATCCTCAAGGTATAGTTAATTCAACGTCACTGGGCGATTTAAGGACTCGGTGAAGTGAAGGAGAAAAGTTGAGTGCATGCTAAATTGGATTTTTTTTTAAGTCAAACTCATAAAAGTATGAGGCAATTCCAGTTTTACAAAACTGGATGAATCCAAAAGGGCTGGTGTTGGCTTGTTCAGGAAAAGATGGAGGTAATCAAACAGAGGCAATGACAATCATGAGGTGAGGGGAAATGCTGGAGATGCTGTTGAGAAGATCTGGTGCCAGGTGAGAGAGGTGGCTCTCAGAGAATTCACATGGCGGGAAAATCTGCACCACATAAGCTGGCTGTGAATCCAAAGATAAAAAGAATTATGATGAGAGGGGGAACAACTTCTCATGATACAGAATGTCATTATGAAATAGTCAAAACAAAAACAAAAAGGGAAGAGAAAAGCTAAAAGGATAACAGACCTGATTAGAGCCAGGGTTGGGCACATTGATGATTCCAGCTGCCTGTTTGGCTTGCAGGTAGGTGATGAAGCCACTTTTCAAAGCTTGGGTTTGACCAAGGACATCTTCTTGGTCCCGACCACAGGGTAGAGCCAGTAACAAACAGTAGTCATTCTCCACCTGTCGCGAATGATAAGTCTTTATCGTAAAACATAAAAAAAACAAAAATATATTTTGGCATTTGTAGCTCGTTGAGTTTAAAATATTTGCAATGGAAAAGGAAGGATAAGCCACAGTAAGCTGTTCGATGAAGAGCTCCAAATACCACAGATAAAATCTTTTTAAAAAATTCTTCCTTTACAATAGTTGGTTTTGATGAAACCTGTTGTATTAAACCACTTTTGCTTTTACCATCAGCAGTTGCAGGTGTCGCCAAATAAACTAGGACTGAAATTCCCACTTGGAATTTTTCAACGTACCGCTCACAACCATAATACTCACAGTCATTCGGCGTGCCACACTGTCCAACTGGGAAGCCTCGAGCCTCATTCTCTGAACAATTCGGAGAAGAGAACCTCCCTCTGGGGGCGGAAGAGAGCGCTGGGCCAGGATGGTGTTACCAGAAACAAAGTGCAACTGGACAGCAGCCTGGTCGTTCTTCAGTGCCAACAGGCCTT
This sequence comes from Paralichthys olivaceus, assembly GCF_024713975.1. Taxonomy (NCBI): domain Eukaryota; kingdom Metazoa; phylum Chordata; class Actinopteri; order Pleuronectiformes; family Paralichthyidae; genus Paralichthys; species Paralichthys olivaceus. Next base: position 8,819,061 of record NC_091098.1, read on the forward strand.
GCCATACAATAGGATATTTCTGAACAAAAAAAACAAAAAATATCATAAAGTTAAAGGTTTTTTCTCTGTGGTACTGCTTTGGAATGGAAATGCATTCCATGTATTATGACAACACCGATTCTTCTGTCTTCCTACCGTCATAAGTTGCACCATGTCTATGGATCGGTGTCCTGAATGTTCCAGCTTAGCATCGGGCCGTGACTGCAGTACACTTGTGGGTACTGTTGGCTGAGGGGTTGGCAAGAAGGCTGGGGGGCCTTTTTGAAGAGACAGATCTGGCTTGTGAGTAAGACTCATGGGGGAAGTCATGGGAGACTGGTATGAGGGTGAGACCGTATCCCCTGGTATTCTGGAAATATGGGAGAGGTCCGTAGAGGTAGCATGGCGAAGATGAGGACTCTCAGGCTTGGGATCACTTCCTCCCCCATGTGCCTGAGCCATTTTTCCCCTGTGACCCAGGTCAGGCTCTGGAGAGACCTGATTAATAAAATACATATCAAATCAATAGAAATAGGCATACTGTGTATTATTTATCACTTGAGAATGCAATAAAACATGTTAGATACAAAAAATGTTGATGTATTTGCACAAAACTAAAGACAATAAAATCATATAAAGTGACCTGTGAAGATGTAATCCCTTGGTTAGCCAGGCTGTGTCCCGATGACGGATGTCGTGGAAACTGAGATGGGAAGCCTCGCATGTCCCGATAGACAGAAAAGGAGCCTGCACCTCCAGGAGGCATCAGCTGAACCCCATGAGGGTGAGGGGACACCATGACAGGACTGGATGTATGAACTCCCCGGATTCTACTTTCATTGGAGGGTGGATGGATCAGCTTTCCTTCGAGTGGTTTGATACATTCTTTTGCGGAAAGTTCAATGGCCTTCCCCACTAAAGGACTCTTTGAAGGCACAGAGATGTTGCTTGAAGATGCACCAGTCTCTGAGGTCCGTGACTGTCTTGCATCTACAGCGGCCTGCTCTCCCCGCTGCTGGTGCATGAGGATGCGCTGGTGCATGTCTCTGTACTGGTCCATACGTATACTTGAGTGCAGCCCTCTGTGATCACTGTGAATCATCATTACATCTGACTGGAGCTGGGGCACTGATGGTCTACTAAGGGCTTGGTTAAAGTGTCGGGAGTCTTCTTCAGTTACACTGCTGCTGCTACCACCTGACACTGACCCCTGGGGACTTGAGTGAGATTGTAGTACCATGTCACGGATCACATTAGGCTGTGGTGTGTTTGAGCGCTGAGGAGGACCTGGATGTGGAGAAGACAGGGCATCACCACGCCTTCCATAGCTTATCCCAGACATTGGTGGGGTGTTCATCCTGGCTTCATGAGTCATTGACTGTGTGACACTGTGAGGTTGTATTATGACAGAGGAATGTTCTGTATGTGGGTGATGTATACTAGAATGATATGTAGACATTTGTGGCATCCCATGACCCAGAACAACTGAGGTTCCAATGGGAGAACCACTCGGAGGACAGGCTTTAGCAAAGGGTGAAGAAGAGTGAACAGCTATTCGTGGAGACTGGGGTTCTTGCTTGAGGTGTAGAGCAGACCGATCAGTTGGGATGCCAGGGCTGGAGCTCATGCGGGTTCCAGAAAGTGATGGGTGGTGTGGACTCATTACTGGGCTGAGGTTAGACTGCTGAACAGCTTTGCCAATGTCCATCTTTTTTGGGAGAGGTTCTGTCCCTGTTCCTCTCTTGCCATGCTGTTGCTGTATCACAGCTTGGCTGTACATTAATACTTGAGGAGAACTCACTGGCTGTTGGAACATCTTCACCACACCACCGTGGGGTGCTGTGTGATATGGAGCATCAGATTTATCACAACCATGACTCTCCTGTTTGGTACTGGAAATGACAGGTTGAGAATTATAGGAAAGGACCCCTGTGTGCCCATAAGATGAAGGCAGTGGTGCTGCTTTGGGGGTAGGTGACTGGGATGATGTGATGAGTGGCTCTTGCTTTATCTGAGATTTGGACACAGATTGCTGAAACTCTATGTCACCAGCACTCGCTTGAGGGATTTGACTAATTTTGGCTCTCATCCTGTGAGGCCCCTCTGTTTTCTGACCTGAATAGCTCAGAACAACAACACCCTCTGATGTATTGACCCTTAGGCCAGGACTGGAGCCTGTACTGTAGGGAGTAGTCTCAACAACCGAGCGCCCTCTATTCCCATCTTCTGCTATATCCATGCCATGATAGCGATTATTCTCATTGGAGTTTGATCTAAATTTTTGCTTGGGAATAGATAAGCCAATGCTTCTGTTACTTAGTGAAATTCGTGGAGTTTCTTCTGTATCATAGGGCATTGGAATTCGACTTATTACTGATGTAGCAGGAGAAATTATTGTATGCTGGGTCTTCTCTCCACAGTTCTGCTGGGACTCTGTCAGAGGAGATGGTTTGTGGTGTGTGGGCTGGATGGGGAAAGGCGGCCTCTCTTCTGGGTGTAACTGTCTTGAACCCACTAAATCTGGGCGATTTTCATTTTCTGACATACGCAAAGGATCTGACAGCGTAGATGTCACCATCGTGGTAGGTATAGAGTTGCTGTTTGATGCAGATACATATTTGGGTTCCATTAGAATTTTTCTTAAGGTACTAGAACTAGGGTCAATATCTGAAGCCTTGGTGTCAGGGGGCATTGGGGGATTTGTTGAAGGGGTTCCACTAAGTGTAGTCGGTGATGGTACTGAGGAAGTTACTACTGTAACTTGACATGAGGGTGCAACATAGATTCTACTTTCTTCAGATCTCTGAGGCCAGTCAGGTAAAAGTGGCATTTTGGCTGGCCGCATTAGGGGTGCGTTGAACTGGGATACAACCTGTGGGCGAGCAGGGGCAAGACTAGGTGTAGATGGCTCTGATGCTTGAGGATGCTTTTTGTAACTGGCGATGTTGCTTGTGCCTGAATGGAAGGCAGATTCTTTGGGTACAGGCTGTTCAACCTCAGGCTGTTCTGCCTCTTTGGGCGTGTCAACAGTTATAGCACTTGTAACATCACGCCTACAAGTTGCAACAGCAGTGACCACAGATGCTGCAACAGTTGCCCCTGCTGTAACAGTAACTGCTTTTGAATTGATGGTTTCTGGGTCTTCTGGGATAGACTCTGGTAACTTGACTGGAGGGGGCGCTAGTTGTGAAACTTCTTCAGCAATATCCCCTTTCTTGTTGGCTGCACCTTTACGATTTCTTGTCTTCTTTGGGGTTTTCGCTCGAACTTTTCCTGTTTTCTTGGGTGTTTCAAGTAGCGGGAGGTCTTCCGCTGCCTTAACCTCTGCCATTGCCCCCTTTGGGCTGGGTGTTAGAGGACCATCATCTGAGTCTGCTGCAAGATTATTGTTGATCACCATGTGTGTTTCAGGTTCCATAATCTCATTAGAGGAGGGGGATATTATAGATTCAGGGGTGGGAATAATAGCAGTGTAAGTAGGAGGAGCTGTGAACCCATCAGCATCTGCACATTCTTCTGCTGTAATGGAATCAATAGCTGCTGCAAGTTCCGTTTCACTTGCAGGAATTGCTCGCTTTTCTTCCTCAACCTCACCTTCTGGCTCCACTATGACAGGAGGCAATATGGTAGGTTGTCCTGTAGGTGGTTCCTTGTATGGCCGAGGAGGTTGCTCAACAGTAAGTTTGGCAATATTTTCCACTGCTTGCTCTAGTTCCATCTGCCGTGCTAAGAGAGCAGCTGGATCAGGAGGAAGTTCCGGTTCTGATAGTGTATCTTCATTTTCCTGTACATCAACCTCATTTGATTCTTTTGGAAAGCCTGTTGCCTTTGTATCCTCATTCTCTTTTACCACCATTTTAGTTTTTGTAATAACAGGAGCTTCAAATGTCCCTGGCACATCGTCCTCTGAACGGAGTAAAACTTTCACATCGTCAACACTTACACGGATCTCAAGATTTTTTAAGCTGTGCGATCTATCTTCAGTGAGCTGCTTGGTATTTCTTTTCAACCTCGGTGTTTTCATTTTAGCACTCTTTACAGGTTGTCTTCTCTCTGAGGAGCTGGTGTCTACCTTTTCACCATCAGCAGATTTCTTTCCACCAGAATCTTTTAAATCTTTTTCAGTTATGTCAATTGGTGGACTTACATTTTCTGTTCTTTCAGGTAACTTTATGAAGAGGTCTGGTTCATCTTTAGTCTTAAGCTCTGACTCATCATGACTTGCTAGATAAGCTTGTTCACCCAGCACTATAGCGCCGCCAGGCTGTTTATCTACTCTAGTTCCTTTCTTGTTAATGGAAGCAGATGAGGTTAGGTGTGACTGTTGCACCTTCTGGGTGCGAGGTGAACGCCATCCTTCAGAGGCTTTTACAACCTCTATTGTACTTGAGGCCTCTTTTATTTCTGCATCTTCTTCCATCAATTTTTGCTGATCACTTTTTACTGGTGATGCATCCTCACTTCGTTTGATGCCTCTTTTAGGTGGACGGCCTCGCCGGGTATTGGTAGTTGGAATTTGAACATCTTGCTGTATTGGTTCTTTGTCAGTGCCCCGTTTACGCATGGAGCGTGCTGACTCAACTACATCTTTACCAGCTTGGTCATCGTCATGTAGTGTGGCGTAGACTGACCTTACATTCCTACGACGTGTCCTCCCATGAATCAAACTAGACTCTAGGTTCTGCTCTGAGTCTGATGCATAGATTGGTGATTTGGACGTGGTTTTAGACTCAAAAGATGCTTTTGGTGGTTCCGCTCGAGGAGATGAGGCCCTTTTGAGTTTCTCTCTGTCAATCCGTTCACTTTTTCGTGTTGCAGGTTTCTCAGTGGCAACATTTTGCGAAGGCTGTGAGCTACGCAGTACTGATAGGGGTTTTGCCCTCTTACTCTTGGGCTGCCTGCGATTTGGTAATGGTTTTATTTCAGCCTCTAGTTCTGGCATGCATACTTCATTATCTGTCTCAGGTTTCTGAGCTTCCTCAAAGCCCTTCATTTCCTGATTTTCTACTTTAGGTTCTATTTCAATTTCAGGTTTTTCTTCAATCTTTGGGTATGAGTCGGAGTACACAAATTCTGCAGCCTCTCTTTCAAACCCACTTAGGGAACCACCAGGAGTTGGCGGCTTATCTTCCACAAGAGGATTATGTTCCACTGCCAAACTATCAACATTTTTTACTTTAGGTTCATTTAACTCTACTTTTATTTCCTGTTCCTTCTCTGGTTCTAAAAGGGCAAGTGGAGGGGTAATGGTTAGCTTCGGAGCAACTAGCTTAAAGTCTTCCAAGGGAAAAGAATGAGGAGGAGACACCACAAGAACTGGCTCCACTTTTTCTTCTTTGACAATTGGAATGGGTTGATCTGAAGATGCAGTAAAAAATTCTCTCTTTTCTGGAGACATTTCTTTAGGGGAAGGAACAAATGGTGAAACAGACAAGGTTATTTGGGGGCTGTCAGATTTGACATCAACCTTTAGTACAGGCTCAGATTCCTTATGAGACAGCACATTTTCACAATTCTCCACTTGGTCTATTTTAAGTTCTACTTCTGAATCATGCTCTGTGTCAGTTAGGGTCTGGTCCTTGTCCTTTTGTTGCTGAAGCTCCATGAACCTACTATGGAAAAGCACAATCGGCTCTTGTGGGATGTCACCTCCCCCAGTTTCAGGCTGTGGCTCAGTTGCACCTGGCTTACCAAAATGCCTCCCAGTTCCACTTTCTACATCTTGGTCTTTACGTTCAAGATGCTGCAAACGGCGGGAATCTTGTTCAAAGATTGAGCTGTGCAGGAAGCGAGAGGCAAACAGTTCCTGACGCTCTTGGTCCTGTGGCTTGAGTTCCTCTTTTTTATCGTGCAGCTTTTCTACAGAGTCAGTACGAATCTTCTTCTTTTTCATATACCAAGAAGGAATTGGTCGAGGTGCTAATTCTACCTTGCCCTTATCTGAGCAGCTGTTGGAGGTTGGAAAGCGCGAGGGAAGAAAGGACCAGTTATCTTCCCTGGAGGAATACAGCGTCTTAGCTCTTTCAAGGAGTGCTTTTGTATCAGGAGTTATAGTTTTGTCTAATGCAAAAGAATAAAATTTATTCTTTTCCAAGGAGCCAGAAAGTTTCAGGTCTGACATTCTCTCATCACGTTCCCTGAGGATATAAGACAAGGAGCTATTGGAGTCCGGAGATGTGTGTTTGTTTTCTACATCATCATCTGAATCTGACTGCACTTCACCAGGTTCTAATTCCTGCCCAAGGCGTTTGTGGATACTTTCCTGTTTTGCAATATCACTTGGGAAAGTCATTTCCATTCTAAGTGAATCAGACTTGATTCTTCTTTCCCAACGTTGCGTTAACTCCTCATCACATCCAAGCAAGGTAGTCTTAAGTTTTGGGAGCTCAGGGTCAGAAGACTGAAAATGTCTGGCTGGCAAGTTCAAACTGTTTTTTATTGACTCTGTGTGTGGTAAGGTATCATCTACTTTTGGAGAGGATTTTCTTTCTTTGTTAATCAGGACGGTCTCATCTTCGTCATTTGCGGAAAAGTTCCCAGTTCCTGTTGTTGTTGTCATACTTGGATAAATGACCTCATTCAACTTTTGTGGACTTGCAAAATTACGCTCACTTTTTGGAATCACTAATTCAAAGTCGAAATTCTCCAATTTCTTTCGTTTAGAGGAGGAGAAGTCATCATTGGCCAGATCCTGATTTGGTTTTCTGAAATCCTGCATGACATAATCCTTTTCAAAGTCGCGAGTCTCATTGCTTGGTGGGTTTTCAAAATTGACTAATTTATCAGGATCGCCAAGCTTGGGTCGAAGCCATCGACTCTGTTCAATTTGTTTTATACAAATATTTGTCTGGTCATTGTGCAAACAGTGTTCATCTCCGTCGTCAGAGTCTCTGAACTTTCCTCTTCCTTGTTCATGTTCAAACAAACCCTGTTTCTGGTCTTTCAGTTCATCCAAATCTAGACTGCCATCATTTGATATTTTTGTGAGATTGTAAGAGTTTTCACTTTTTGAGCCTTCTACATCCATTTTAAGGAAGGCAGGATCTAATTTATCTGTTGAATCCCCAGACATCTCCCTAAACTGTGACTGACGTTCCAAAGACAGGCTTACAGAGTCACTTTCACAGTCTTGTCCATCCTTAGGACTATTAACTGGGACCATCCGCATACATTTATCCTTGTGGTGTTCCTTTTTGTGAATCCCCTTTATCAAAACGTTCTTATCCAAATCTGTCTCCTTTGCATTGTTCCATAGTTTATGAAGTCCAGGTCTGCCAAGGTCATCCTCACTAGTTCTCTTTTGTCGATCAGTTTTCCCAGACTCTTCAAAGCGCCTTTTCCTTGCTGCTAATCGGTCAATATCCACAGAAATACCACTATCAGAGCCCATTTCAGATTTTCCATGTTTCTTGGATTTGACTTTAGCATCCTTATCAATAATCTCCACCAAACTGTGCATATTTTTGTCTCTGGGCACCTTTCCATGCTTAGATATATCGCTTTTCAATGGTTCTGAGCGGAATGGAGGACTCCTCGTGTCAGCTGAAGGTGATGCCAATCTAGGACTATCACTCCCACCTCTCTGTATCTGTTTTTCTTGGATGGCATGACCAATCAATTTTACTTCTTTTTCTTTGACACGTGTTAACTGTACAACACAAGGCAGAAGGTCTAACCTTCCTTTGCTGAAGTTTTCCTTTGGAACTTTACTGTTTTTACTCCGAATGGCAGACTCAGGGCTAATATCTCTTTCCAGATCAGGTTCTGTCTCACATGCTTGGATAATAGGTGATGCAACTTTGAGCTTCTTAAGCTTCTGTTTCTCACTTTTGTCCTTGTCACCACGATCCTTACATCCAGCCCGTTTCTCCTTATCAACCAAATTCCCTCTTTCAACTTCAAAAAGATGGTCCTTTTCAAGTTTGTCAGATTTGTTATACCTTTCAGAGCGTGCTTTTTCAAGTTTTTCAAATCTGGGTGGAGAGATTGAACTGCAGCTTCCACTTCTGTCAGAAGATCGACAACAAATACGACGGTCTGAATCACTTGGTATCCTCTCAGAGAGCGAAGGAGATGCAGTGGGGCTAGCAGGACGACGAGTGGCAATGTGTGATGGGCTTTGGCTACGCTCTATGGTCCTCCTCCCATGATCACGTCCCCGATCTGTTTCAAAGCGCTCCCTCTCTCTTTCACGTTCCCGTTGCAAATAGCTGTATTTGCGGATGTCCTGCTCATAAGGGTCGGTTCTGTATTCCCGATACTCCCGCGGGTCTTCAAAGTATTGTGGATCATAGTAATCTCCCTGATATGGGTCCCATTCAGTGTAGAACTCCCGACTTCTAGCAGGGTATTTACGACGTGGATCTTCAGTATATGTTCCTGGTGTCCGTACATTTTCATAATATTGTCTTTCTGTTGTAAATTCATATTGAGTTCGTCGGTCATCCCTGATAAAACAAAGAAATAAAATCAAGCTGTAATTTCATCATACTTTGGAATCAATCACTTTGGGGCTTATATTACTGCTGGATTTAAGCTAAATTCGAATTATTTCTCAAGAGATCTACACAAACCTTCTTTCAGAGAGAATGTCATAAAAGTCTCGAATATCCTGGCCAGACGATTGCATTGAACGGTAGAAAGCCATCTGACTTTCCTGATTAGCAAAGTCCACCTAAAAAAACAAATAGGAATGTCAAAAGTTTTTTCACTCTTTCAGTCATTAACAAATATTACAGAGAAACATGTCTTGCAAAAGATATGTTTCACTTGCCTTGATTTTACTGCCCCCTATCTTCCAACCCTTTGTGTCTTTGACAGCGGCTTGTGCATACTCAATGTTGTTGTACAGGATAAGGGCCATTCCTTTCATTCGGTCAAATACGACCTGTGGAAGACAGGAAATCATGAGTAGTCACAAGGTGCCGAAAATTCAACAATGGGAAAATATGAGGGGGAGAAATAAACAGACAAACCTTGACCACGTGTCCATAGCGGCAGAAATGTCGAGTGAGAAACTGCTCAGTTGTATTCGATGCTAATCCATCCAACCAAACACATGTCGTAGGCATACTCTTTCCAAAGCCCAGCTGAAAAAATGTAAGATTGATGTTAGATTAACTCAAAGATTTCAACAGTTCAAACTAATTGTACTTAAAAATGTGGTAGTAGTGTAAAGATTTGAAAGACTATTTTCACCTTTAGCCTGTTGTTACCAAGGTACTCGCCATCCATCTTCTTTATGGCCTTGCAGACACTCGCAATGTCACAGTACTGTAGAAAGGCGTACTGTGGGGCTCCATTCACCTTCTTAATATCAATATCCTTTGAAAAGACAATGAAAACATAAATACGTTGTATAAATATTGTGAACAAGATCATCTCTAAATGTGCAGCGTGGCAACCTCTGAATGAGAAAGGGTTACTCAACCACTTCACATTAACCTACCACTATTTCTCCAAAGCGTTGAAAGATGTTAAGCAGGTCATGGTAAGTTGTGGTCTTCTCCAGGTTTCCGATGAATAATGTCCGCGTGGCTTTTGGATGAAACTCGTCTATCCTCTCGTCCAAGGGCCGAAACTCGTTTTCACTTTCTGTCTCTGAAAAGTAAGTCATCCCACTGTATCCTTGTGCATTTGTCAATCATAATTTTTTAGGGTGGCAGGACATTTTAAGATCAGAACTTACCGGGTCCATTCCATGCTGTGACCTCAATTTGCATGCCAAAAAAAAGCTTTCCCTTTGATGCTCCAAGTGCTTTCTCTTGGTCCTCTTGTTGGCGGAAAAATACAAGCCCATAACGTTCCTCTGAAGCGCCATGGATTTGTACAGATGTGACCTTTCCATGTTTCTTAAATTCATGGAACAAACCATCCTTCAGGCTTGTATCTATAGTAAATACATCAAATGTTTCATTAAGTATGCATACTAAAAAGGAAACAGAGAAATATTTGTATATAATACATATTAGATTTTTTTAAATGTGTCAATATTTGAGGGCTATATAGACACCACCAGCACACCATAGAGGCACCTCATAACTAACCTGTAGAGCGTACAGGAAGATTTTGGACCTTGATGCCAAAGCTTTTACGTGGTTCATCTTTGTCAAGGGAGGATAGAGGAAGTGCTGAGGGCGCAGGAACAGCTGCAGACTGCACTGAACGTGCTGGAGACTCATCACTTGAACTACTGCTGGAATCACTGTGGAAATGAGAAAGATGGGGAAAACATTGTGAAGCTTGCAACAGCATCTCACTGACTTATAGATAAAATGGTGGTATATCAGTGTTACTCTAACTGGCTAACTATAATGACAATAACAACTCATTAATATTATCCCCTCGATACAATAAAAAAATAATAAAATATTTTAGCAGTAAAAATGTTTTTTAAACAGAGATTCAAAAACAGTGAGAAAATACTTTGATGTGGAAAAGGATTAGTTCACTTATTTTACAGAACATGCAATATTTTGCACGTTAGATTTAATATAAATGGTTTGTATTTATATAGTAGATATATAATATACAGAGTATTTTTTTTCCCACATTTTGTCATTTTACAGCCTTATGCTAAAATAGTTTAAATTATTTTTTCCCTCATCAATCCACTCTCAATGCCCTGTAATGACAATGCAAAAACATGATTGACATTTTTCTTTTTACAAATTCTAGAAGGAAAAATGGAAATATCACATTTACATTTAGCTTGGGTGCCTTCCATTTCTTTTTATCATCTGGTAAATTAAATTGACAGACATCATTTATAAAGGCACACACTTGTCTTTCTAAAGGTCTCACAGCTGACAATGCATATTAGAACAAATGCCTTGACGTCGAAGGAGCTGCCTGCAGAGCTCAGAGACAGGATTGCATTGTGGCACAGATTAGAGGAAGACTACAAAATGATTCTACATTGTAGGTTCACAGGAGCACAGCAGCTTCCATAATTATTAAATAAAAGAAGTGTGGAATAACCAAGCCTCTCCTGAGAGAGAGCTAGCTGTCTGCAAAAACTGAGCAATCAGAGGAGAATGGCCTTGGTGAGAAAGGTGACCAAGAACCCAATGTGCCTTCTGGCAGAGCTCCAGAGATTCTGTGTGGAGATTGGAGAAACGTCCAGAAGGACAACCATCACTGCAGCACTTTACTTATGTCAGACTGGCCAAACAAAATCCTCCAGTGAAAGACACATGAAAACATCACAGTAATGCTCATCATCTGCCCAATACCATCCCAATGCTGAAGCATGCTGGTGGTAGCATCATTCTGTGAAGGTGTTTGGTCAGGGTGGAGGGAAGTACAGAGATATCCTTAACGAAAACCTGGTCCACAGTTCTTTGGACTTCAGACTGGACTAAAGGTTCACCTTCTAACCAGACAAAGAGCCAAGACAACGCAGGACTGGCTTACAACTCTGTAAATGTCCTTGTGTGGCTCAGCCAGAGCCTTGACCTCTTCAACCCAATCAAACATCCCTGGAGAGACCTGAAAAAAGGCTGTTCACTGACAGCCCTCATCCAACCTGACAGTGCTCGAAAGGATCTGCAGACAAGAATGGCAGAAAATCCACAAATCCAGGTGTGCAAAGCTGATCACATCATACTCCAGAAGACTTGGGGCTGCAATTACTGCCACAAGGTCTGAATACCATTTTTTCATTTCTTATACATTTGCAAAATGTGAGAGGGTCTAAATGCGGTGTGCTGCATATAGTGATTCATTTGCATTGAGGCTCATGCAAAACATTGTGAATGTGTCTTTCTATTCTTTCCAAACTGCAATTTGTCTCAACTGAGATGGAGAAAAAAACACCCCCATTCTTAATATGCATGATGCATCTATCTATGAGCATAAAAAGATGGATTTGTCAGTGGAAAATTCATGGCTGCCTCGTGCACCTTTTTTGTCAAACCATTCCCATGCCTGTCTCAGCTTTCTAGGCCCTCTGCTGTTTGTTTCCCTCTCACTTTCTCCTCCTGTGCTCAGACACTCCCGGAAGTGCTGCTGATGGAGCCTGGCCTGTGGGAGTGGGCAGGCAGCCAGCACTGACCAGAAATTTCCAGTTCCAACTGGATCTCACGGAGGGGGGGAGCCATTGCCCATACAGAGAGGTAGGCAGTGAGAAAAAAATACCAGCCGTCTCCTGCAATTCCCCCTGTAGCACTACCTCAACAAGCCGCATGTGTCGCTACCTCTTTATATACAGTCTATGGTCGCTGCATGTCGATCAGAGCTGTGGACTCTGTCCAAAGGTGAGGCAGTAAAACAAAAAATAAACAATGTGTGGGTGGGGCGTTAATTTATCCAAAGGACAGAAATGTTTATGTTTTTATAATTGCAGACCTCAATTAGAAATTACTAATAATACAAAACTCAAATCAATTATTACAATTAAATAAATTACCAACTTCGACACAAACATCATTACAACAAATGTTGCAACACTCATTAATGTTAATAAAGCTAATTTGGCACATCAAATTTAAAACAGAGACCAGATTGAACGGCATCACTGACAGCCACTGTTTTGTTGATGGACATTTGGTGTAAACAGCAGAATTAGAACACTCACAGCATGTCAGGAAAACATATTAAAGGGGTAGTTCACCAAAAAATTTTAATTCACTCACTATCTATTCACCGTACTCACAGAAAACAGTGTTGCAGCCAAAGTGATCCCTTCTTCAGACATAATAAATAGAAAAAAAACACAACATGCCTCCACACTGCGCGTGTGGTGTCTTCAAAGTGTCTGCAAGCCCTGACATTCATATTCGACTAGAAACGTCATTATTTACACAGTGTTTTTTCCGGTGTGTCCACTAGGACGTGAACATGCCTCAGAGAAGGATATCAGACGACATTTAGGCTTAAAACTTGGTGTAAATAACGCAGTTTCAAGTCGAATGTGAATGTCGGGGCTCGGATGACACCTCACGAGTCTTATGGAGGCAAGTTTTTTTTCTGTTGTTCTTTTTACATCTGAAGAAGTGGTCCAGTTTAAGTAAATTGTATTGGATTTGGCTGAAACCCCTGAAACTCCAAAATAGTTGTGTGGATTCAAACACTTCACCCACACCTCCATCGGCATTGTGAGTAGACAAAGAGTGAATTTTCATTTATCTCTTTAATTACTTCCTGGGTAACTGGAGACCAGTACAATGGACATCAGCTAAATCCAAAGTACAGACAGCAGTAATAAAATACAATGATTCAGATCAAACACCAAAAGTGTGTCATTACAACAGTTACATACAACCAAGGTCAACCGCCGAGTTAATGCAGATCAGTCATTTGAAAAGTTCACTAATGATCACACAGAAATGGGCAAAGTAGACATTCACACACTTGTGCACATGTGCTGCTTGATTTGAACCCATAATCAACCTTGGTGGTGCCCTCGCCCACGTAAGGATTGCTTCAAATTCTTAAGAAATTTGGGCGTGACAGAAAGATAGACAGCAAAAATTTTCCCTGCCATGGTGTGTCTTCTCAATATTTTTTCTAACGTGCAGACACTTGCAATTGGTGATGCCTTCAGGGTGGAGCATGGATGTATGTTCAAATGTTGGATTCAGAAATGGCAAGTCTGCCGTTGCAGCAGCCACAATGAATGTGGACTTTTGCAATATGCAGTGCTGGCTGTTTGCTTTAAATGTCCTGCACAGTATTAAAAGTCAATTCATTAATCCATTAATCAGTCTTACATTTTAAATGATATACACTGAAGGACACAATGACACAGCATTTCTAGTATTAGGAGTTATGACATCTTGCAACGGTTGATATTAAAAAAACACAGCTTCCTCAAAAATGTTGTGAAACAAACTGTTCTTAATGAGAGCCCTCACTAACCAGAAATTAGCTGCACACCCTTGTCGTAGCTTGTTGGCAAAAGTAATGCACTACCAGTATTCAATAGAGCCAGTATAATTGTACGTCCATGTTGTGGACATTGCATTATCACTTATTAAATCAAACTGGATCCACAGGATGGCATGTTTACCAACACTTAGTTGGTGTATGAGCTGTTCCATTGCAATTTAAAAAAAAAAATCTATTGTGAGATCTGGAGGTATCCACATGAAATCTTAAATAAAATGATCTCTGAGATGTTATTTAAACTTCTTACACTAGATTTATTCAGCTCGAGAATTTTGTATAACTGTACTGTATTGTACTGTACTGTATTAAAGCAGGAAATAAACCTAAACCATGTATTATTATTACTATAATGATGCATGACTAAAAAACAAGTTCCCATCCTGCTACCACTATGTCCTGGACTCAGGTAAGCAGCAGAAAATGATGGATGGACAACATTAATAATCTCCTGAACTGGTCCAATGAACTTCAGTTCAATGAACATACCCTCATTTGTCATTTTAAGCAGCGTTCAGTGTTCAGACTTCTCTCTTAATATACTTACTGTTTCCAGCTGCTGTTGAAGATTAGGCTGCACACAGATAAACAACATTCCAACACCAAGGAGTAAATATCGACAGCGAGATTAGTTTCACTCACCTGCCACTCGTGCTGCTGCTGGTGCTGCTGACTGAGTCCGAACTGGAGGAGCGACTGCGAGAGCCCGACCCACTGTGGGAGCGTGGAGGACGGGTGGCCTGACTTGCCAGTCTCTGAGGAGAAGGGTTTCGAGAATGCGTCGAGTGCGGAGACCTGCTGCGACTGTGGCGGTACGAGCGCTCCCCACGCCGACCCCTGTCCTCCCGGTAAAGGTCCCTGTGAACCACACTGGCCAAAGTAAAAGGTTCCCTGGTACGAGACTCATAGCGAGACTCAGGCGTCTCAAAGCGACAAGGGCTCCTGCTGTGGGATCGGTAGAAGCCGACCCCGCTGGATGTAGATCCTCCGCTTCCTCCCGCCGTGGCCACCGTTGAACCACTTGTTCCTGTGTTGACAGCAACAGCTGTGACGATAGTTCCACCGACTCCGGTTCCACCGGTTGTACCACTTCCACTGGAGGTACCAGACCCAGTCCCTGTTGTGCTTAGAGTCCTGTCTCTTGCATCACGGTAATAGTCTGTGTCGTAGTGCCGCTGGCGGTCGAAAGTGCTTCCAGGACGCTCGTGATGACCGTAGGCACTGTGATCGTACGCCCGCTCCCGACTTTCAGCAGTCCTTAACAAACAAAAAGAGAGGACAACAGTACATTACACTTCCATCTAAGCCATTTCAGAAAGGTGCCAGCATAAGACAGTAGATAAAGTTAAATTACAGGTGTCTCTGGTGGGGTCGTCTTGAGTAGACACTTGGGAAGACGGGTCACTTAAGTTTTTTGAGGCGGGTAGTTTTAAAACATTGTGAATAAAGAGATCTTTACTTTCTTACAAACTGATCTACAAGGGGATTTAAGCAATTCATTGTTTAAGACAACTGAGCATCAGGCCTCAGATGTTTTCTTAGAATAACTGTTTGTGTCAAGATTAAATGCATCAGATCTTTGTGCCACCAAACCAAGCACTTGTTTTTACAATAAAAAGCTGATTTGAGGTGTTGACATGAGCTTCAAGCAGGTTCTGTTTAAAATGATTCTCTTTGAACACTTGAGATGTGTTTTTATTCAACTTTTCCTCAGTTCATGCATCAAACAAATGCTTAGTATTTCCTATTGTAAAACGCCACACTTTATTGAAAATACATGTCAACTTAGATCAATGAGAAGACATTTTAAACATAAGCCATGCATTCAGAAATCTGCAGCTCATTTCAAGGTTTAATTGCAGGATATTACAGACGTGTACAAAGACTACTTGTATTAAAGGGACTTAAATGGGAGTTTTTGACTTTATAGACTGTCAAGTTGTTTTGGTCTTGTAACATCTGGCAACTCGAACAAAAGCCACTTTTGGAGGCGTTTCATCTGAGGGGCTTTGTTGAAGGTTTTTGGAGGTGACTTGTGACAAGTCTTTTGTTTACGATGTTACACGATTTGACACCACTTATTCTCCAACAAATTTTAAAAAACCAAGTTCTTCAAAGCGTCTTTTATGAAGATGCAGATTAAACTGTGCAAATAAGGACATTCTATTCAGACCTGTGCTCCCTCTCTCTGAATAAAGCAATCACACTTCAATTTGGGAATACAACTGCTGTGTCATTACAGCAGTCATATTACCAAACTCCCTGTAATGAGCGGGACAGGACAGCAATTACCATTGTTTGAATTTAGATCAAATTATAATCAGCAAATTGGTTGTGATGCTCTAACACAGGATTGGATATGTGTTAATATAACATCAGTTACAAATGCTTATCATACTGGTGAATAATATAAGACTATTCTAGTCTTTGACCTCTTCAAACAAGACAAGGAAAATTCAATACTTCCAGATTTTATTGGACGACAAACCCTAAATGTCAATAATGGATGGATGGATTTTCCACAAAGCACACAGTGTCATCATACTTTTGTGACAATGTAATACATTTGAAATCATATATATGTATATACTGTATGTATATATGACAGTACAGATGTGCTATCTTGGACAATGGTCAGGTTGGGGGGCAGTCTAATTGATAAAATAAGTAAGTGAAAGGAATATGCCTAAATAATCATGGAAATTAAAACTGTCCAGATGATAAATCATAAAAGTACATTTGTTTTTAAACCACAAATGATGCAACGTGGTTGAGAAACCAATCGTTGTGTGGACGATGTCTTGTTGGACTAGTGTCCTAATGCTCATATCACCTATCTGCCACATTCTCAGTTTGAGCCTGGGCAGCAACCAAGGTCTCATGTTCGTGGTACTGACATTTTTCAGGTCTTCATCACCTAATTCTCTCACCCTTTAATATTTTCTGCAGATGTTTATTGGCTATGATCCTGTTTTGACATGACAGTCTTAAAGAATGTCCTAAAGACAAAATCTGTTATCTAAGTTTTCAACAAAACGATATACTTCATCTTTGTTCAGCTTAATAATGATCATCGTGTGTGAAAAAAGACATCTGAGATTCAAGAAAAAGTGTCTTAACTGATTCTTCGGATATGATTGAGGATTTTCTCTTGATGATAACTAATATAAGCACTCAAATCTTCAGGATATTTTATGATTTTGATGATCAGAGGTAATTGTTGTGAGTACGTCTGTGTAAGGATATTTCTGAATTCTGCTCGCTTGCCGCCTTTCAAGCTGCTGAACTGTCTAACGCCAACAAAGATCTTTAAGAACAAATCAAAGACATTTGTAAAAAAGAAGAAACGTCTGAAATGGTTTATTTCATTAGAGACCTGGCAGCAGCTTTTGTTTTATTAATACAAGTGCAAATGAGGGCACAATGTGTTGCGTTCTGAATCTCAAGCAAATGTTTGTAATTAGTTCCTTCAGAAACACATCAAACGTTTATAGTCTCTCTTTTGCACCGTCTTTATTTTTTATGACTTTCCAAACTTTCTTAGGCGTAAAGATGCTTTATGTGGCGTATCCTCTAACAAATGATCAACTAGTTATTTAGGATGCTCTAACCAAAACCGTTTGATTGGGAATCCGGTCGTCAGACAATACCACTAATATGACCTACTTATATTTTCTACTGCATTTGCCACACCTTTGTGAGACTCAAATTAAACATCTGAGGATCCAAAATATGTGCGTTTCCACAGCCAGAACCGTTCCTGAGGTGAACTGCCTGCATTTCAATCTGAGCTTTAGAAACCAACATGTGTCACACCAGGTGCTGCTGACAGAGGGCTGCTGCCATTTCTCTGAAGATATACGACACAAGCCTCTTCTCCTCTGCATCACTGATGCCCTGTGATGTGCTAAAAGACCATTTGATGAATCACCCACAGGCAAAAAAAACTAAACTAAAATCCCAACCTGACCTTTTACTCCTGTCAGAAAACATGATGCGTATATTCACACTCACATTTCACTGCCAATCTTGTCAGGACTTTTAATAGACTGCAATCATCATCAAGATTAAGCTCCTGTACCAAATATTGAAGCCTTTAACCTCTTCCCAGCTTGTTTTTTTTTTAAATTTGATTTCTTTAAAGATACATACATACAAGCAAAAAAACAGAGCCCCCACTAAATAACAATTACTGACTGGATTTAAGGGTTTGCAGGACTGGTCATTGTGCAGGAACAAAAGACTGCCTGGGATAAACACCCTCTTGCGGATGTTGAGATAATTTAGTTTAGGAGACTTGCACTGTTTCTGTATTTCACTATACATTAAGTACAGCAGGTCGGGAGCTTATTTGATTTAATCATCTGTGTGCAGGATTCATGAATAACATCTATGGAATAACAATGTCTGCTGTGAAATTGATGGATTACCTTGACCCCTAGATGCTCTCGAAAATGCTAATTTGCTGGTGCAGGCTCGCTGCTCAATAGATAGCCTTCAATTTCACTTTAGACAAAACAGCTTCTACATTATTCATGGAGCTTAAAAATAATTCAGTTGGACCTTTTTGGCAGAATTTCCATCAGTGTTTGATTATTAGTCCGCTCCAGTGCATGCTAAGCACATCAACTGTTTTGGGATTACGTGAACGGCATAATTATAAGGATGCATTCCAGCAGCATGCCAAAAAGGCGTCTTATGTGGAGGCTCAGTCATGTGGGAGCAAAACATGTGTTTCAATTTAATTCAACATTCCCAAAAGTGTTAAATGTAGTTTTATTGTTAAAAATCCTTCTGCCGTGCAAACTAACAGTTGAACTGTGCAGCTGTGGAGCATCCGATTGTCGTCGCAGGCTAACGCACAAACTGTGGAGCTCAGGTTTGGCAGTATGAATAAAATCTTCTCTCACAGTGCATGTAATTTACATCATATTGCTGAAATGGACTGTGATAAATAACTGGAAACTAGAAAAAGATGATGATGATCATTTATCAGTTCTGCACATTGATTTGCAACAGAAAGTGATAGTTTCCAGATAAATGGTTTAGGAAAAATCTCTGACGGCAAACATATAGCATCTCATGGTCATGATCATTTTATTGGCTGATCCTAAAAGCAGCTGTGACATCCTCTGTGTGTATCAAATCAGGAACCTCAGAATGATGTTACATATTATATATATATACCACTATCTTGCATAGAAATTAAAAGCTGCAGGAATGTTGAAGATATCAGGACTGGAATTGCTGATTATTTTCATTATTGTTGAAAATACAGATTATATTTTTCAATCAATCAACTGAGTAAAGAAAATGTTTTTGCCCAACGGTTTTTCCAATGCACCTTTTGTAATTTTTGATTGATAAGACTTAGATAATTGATTAATTATTTTGTTAAATCTGATGGGTTTAAAAATAAAATACATATTTAATTAATGCATTTGTATTTTTCTGAATCTTGGAATAGTTTTTTTCTCTCATTCTAAATGATTGCACAGAACATATCAATGCACATATTGGAAAAATGTATGTGACATGACTTTGAATTAAATTTTTGCACAGCAAACTAATGTTTTAAGACCATGTTGGGTATCAATGGAGATTTTTTTACTCAACAACTTCAATATGGATCTATTCATCATAAGAAGAACAGGGGACAGGATCTGAAGGTGGGGTCAGGTGAGAGGAAGAGATAGGAAAACGGTATAAAGGGTAAGGTACAGATTCCTGCATTTAGACACACAGGCAGTAATAATAGTTTTTGTAGCAGCTACTTCGGTTAGTGGGGGAAATGGAGTGAGACAGGGGTTCAAACTAGGGGGTTAGAGAGGACAGCTAAAATACGCAGGGCAGGACATACCAACCTTTTGAGAGAGTGGTAACTTGACCTATAATTCCAAATACAATCTAGGGAGATAGAACTTTGTGAGCAGAAAAAATGGGCAAAAATGTTGAGTGGAGGGAAAAAATGGAAGCAAAATCGTTCAGAGAGAAAAACGTAATCCTCATCGTTCAGGGCAGGGGGACCTCGTGTGCATTGATGAGCTGGAGTGTCTGTTTTAATGAAAAAGAAGAAAAAAACAAACTTGGCCTCATATGAATCCAGGTTGGGATTTTCTGTATGCTGGAAAATGTCTGTTTGAGTCAATATATCCATCCAAACATGTGGAAAAAAACAATCAGCATTTCACTTGAGTCCAGTAAAATAAATATGATATCCAGGAGTCCATCTTCAGTAAATACTGCAGTATTGATCCCCCAACAGCAATTAGAGGTGTGATGTTAAAATGAAGTCTTGCATCTGTGTTTGCGTAGTCCTGGACGTTCCAGTTCGGTTACAATGTGCACGGCAGTAAAGTAGTCCAATTCCTTTTGTTGAAGGGGGTGAGTGACAGATTAGGAACATGTCTCTTAATGGTAATCCAGATTTTTGTCCTCAGCATCAATGTATTCACTCCCAGGCTGTAGGGAATTCAGTTTTGTAGCTCTTGGACGCTCATGTCTGCTGCCGATCCATGATCTCCTTTACAGGAAGAGGAGTCAGCACGCAGTTCACACGCACAACTCAGTTCTCTGATTCTGTGCGATTGTATCCAAGGTTTAGTTATAGTTCCACATTCAGGAAAGAAGAGATAATCCACAGACATGACATGAGGTTATCTCCCAACAGTAAGGATGGCACAGCTTTCCAGTCACACTTTCCAGCATTCTTCCTCCAACTGTAAGATCCAAAGAGAGTCCTTCTTGGTCCTCAGCACATCTGCGAGTCCATTTGTTGAAAAATTAAAAAAAAATAATCTCCACAAAAATAAGGCAGATGAAAAAAAAAACTGTTATTTGCTCACTTGTTTTGTCATCTCTACTGACTTGGATCGCCAGCAGAGGTCTCCCAGCACTCAATTTGTAATGCCCTGATCTCAGACATAATCCCAAATTAAAACAAAAACAAACAAAAAGAACAAAGTACCAAGAAACCAACCATACCTTTAGCATGATAGCATATCCTTTAGGTGTGTGGCCAGTGTTAATCCAACAGGAGGGAATCAATATCCTGTGTAAGTTATCCACATGACTCCGGCCCATGAGAGAGGTGTGCATGATAACTGAAAACCAGATTAGACTAATCCAGACAATGGTGTCTTAAATATATATAATGTGTGCTCTGGGTTGTTTTATTATATGAGGAAAAAAGGGTGACATTAATCCATCGAGCAGGGCATGTAACTCCAGATTAGGGGAATCCCAGGGATGGCAGTTGGACCACTCTCTCTTTTTCTCTCTCTCCCTCTCTCCAGCAATCTCCAATAATCCTGGGAAATTTTACGATATCCAATCTTTGCCCCGTATTTTCGGCAAATGATATATCCACATCACAGAGATGTTTAAGCTCACAAAGATAATCCCCAACAGCCATTTAAACTACTGACTATGCGTTATAGTGCTACACATGTGTACAAAAAACCCTCTCATTTACTGAATATCTTGGTGTCTACCTGCAGGTATGAATCCAGGAGCGCTGGCCACACTCGCAGGACTTTAGAGGGGATCGCAATAAGATTAAATTCTGGAACATGAACTTGTTTTCTCATCTGTAACCCCCAAACAAGTAAATAAATAAGATGGTGGAAAGATGCTTGGAGGTGATGTGTTACCAGAAACCATGGCTCCCCCTGGCTTCAGAGAAACTTTGTCCACTTACCCGTCTAGCCTGCGTTCATAGCGTCCATCTCTGCTGTGGAGCGACGTGGGGGGCCCATAAATGGCCCCCCCTGCCGCCCTTGTGAACCCTGATACATCCCGTCCACGAGTGCCTAAGGTCAGACTATCGTCCAGCCCCCTCGCAGCACTAGGAATCGTGCCTGGTTCATTGTAATCAGTGCGCAGGTCTCTGTCCCCCATCTTGTTGATGGCATTGTGAGCCTTCTGAGCACTTTTAATGTCCACAAAATCCACAAAGGCTGCGACTCCACCTTCTGAACCCCGCTTAGGCAGGACCTTGACACTCTCCACACGTCCATATCTGAAAGAAGGAAAAGGAAAAACTATGTGATCACCAGGCTTTTTTCATCATTCAATTTTTATTTCTTTTTTGTTGTGATACTGATCAAACATCCTCAGAGCGCACTGTGCTAAATTCAGTTATGTATGTGTGTGTGTGTGTGTGTGTATGTGTGTGTGTGAGAGAGAGAGTGAGAGAAAGAGAAAGAGAGGGGGGGTAGGGGTGGGAGGAGGTAAGGTGGCTTTGCTGCTCCTATTTTCTTCTCTGTGGTATTTTCTTGTGCGAGGCAAGGTAACCCAGCAACTGGACTTGAATCCTCTGCACATTGCATGTTAATCAATGCATAGATTTTCCGGTATTAGCATGTTTTGCAGGAGGGGGGGGTGCTCACACAGGCTTTTAGCTCATGGATGGAAACGCACACAAATGAGATTTGAGATTAAATTAACTGATTTTCAGCAGAAAGGTTTAAATAAATAATAAAAAGCAGGTGTTTCATGTTTTTTTCTGTTTCACTATAACACAATAAAGCATACATATATTCAAATATGAAATTAATTATCTCAAATTGAGTTCTGAATGTGAGGGCAAGCAAACCATTGATGATCCAATAAACCTATAAAGAAGTATCCGTGTGGTAATAAGTGATGTTGGGATTGAGTGATTACACTAAATGCAGCAGCCCAGTGCAGGATTACAACGCCTGCTATGATCTCTGTGCGCTCAGTGTTCCTCCTCCTGCCTCCGAGCATCTGTGGGGAGCGTGTTTCTCCGTCCGACATGAGACAGTAGGGTGCCCATAAATTTATTGGCATGCCAGCTTCCCAACATCGAACAAGCCTCCGACGCCATTTTAGAAAGGCTGCTCTCACTGCTTACTCATTCTGCCGTCCCCCATCTTCAGTGACTTCTATCACACATCGGGGGCTGTCATGCACCTGCATGCTCGGACTACCTCTGCTTTACACGCCGGAGAGCTGAGGCTGGAAAAACACAACAAGCCAGCGGCGGACACACTTTCCCCCCAGCAGGCTGTCAGTCAGCACCATTTCAAACCCACGACACAAACATTACACGATCAGAGCCAGAGCTGATGTGAATGTAGGTGGATCATCATCGTGTGCTCCCCGCAAGGCTGCGTGAATCGGACATGTTTGTAGTCTCGCCGCTGCAGAGCAAAGCACCACAACCTCATCAGTTTATGTTAGGGGGGGGCAAATGCACTCATGTTGCAGGGTTATGTGAGATTTAGCAGCTTCTGCGCCGTGATGGTGACGCATACATGGTTAAAAGAAGCTCTGCTCATATAGGTGCACTGATGTTTTTCAGCAGGCAGCTCTCCAGCACATATGGACGGAGAGAGAGAGAGAGAGAGAGGCGGGCTGCTGCTTCCTTGACAGCCGAGGAGAGAGCAGCGAGAGCGGCCACACAATCGTGATAGACCCGCAAAAAAAGATACTATTTCCTCCATCAGGTAGAGGGCAAGGAGATTCAATCCTGCACACTGTGCTTTGTGTCTGCTCCAGCCAGAACACATTCAAAAAGGAGCAATGAGTGAGGGTATCATAATTAAAATATCGACATGTTGTCTGGTTTCCCTTCAGGCTGCAGCTCAGAGGAGCAGCGTGGTCACAATGAGCCAAACAACCATTTTCTCTGCGCGCAGAGTAAACAGCAGCGGTACAATGTGGCACATATGAGTGAGCACGCAGCGTTCAATCACAGCCCAGCCTGCGGCTCCGAGGCAGCGTGAGGTCCGCCGTCACCTCCGAGCTCCCACCGTCCTCAGACCAGTTCAACAAAAACCATGCAGCTGCAGCAGTGACAGGCAGGTACGTGCTGGTGCAGATCCACACACACACACACACAAACACACACACACAATGTGCACACGCTCGTTCAGGAGCAGTGACCTGACTAACTCGCAGAGTCAAGTGAACGCACACTCCCGTGCTGTCTGCCACACATGCACGCTGCTCCGTGCAAAAACCATGAGGGAAATGAAGGCTGACTGGCAGATGAAGTTTGTTTACACTGGCTGTGACGGAGGACGTGTTACCAGGAGGAGAGACGTGCTGCTCTGAGGTCTGATCGTGGTGGTGGAAGAAGTAATGTAAGCACAGGTGAAGTTACCACGGAGGCTACAAGTTAGTCCATGGTGTCGAAATGGCAAAACCATATGTCTGCTGGCTGAAGCGTGCTGCTGGCCGCTGGTTCAATGTGGACTCAAATGCAGCGCAGGAGCTGACAGCAGCTGCCAAACGGGACTTTGCTACAGGGGGAACCTCCTGCTTCATCCCGACACAACTACAATGTGACACAACAGAGATGCTGGCCGTGCAGCCGTCCTTACATTGCAAAACACAAACACGTCGCTCATGAACTCACCGCTTGAAGTGCTCAATGATTTTCTCCTCTCTCACATTTTCGGGTAAATTTCCCACCCATAGATGCCTGGTTTCCCGGACCATACTGTGAGCTCCGGCTCCCCGACCATACACAGCGCTTCGCTATGTCAGTCTCCTCGCGTGCAGATCGGCAGGGGTCTGCAAACTAAACGTCTGACAGGGAAGGAAAGGAAAACGAGAAACACGCTCCGGTCGCTGTGGCCCAATGTAAACCATTAGTCCCCCCCCGCACGCTGCTTGATACTGTTCACTGCTGGAAGCGCGATCTTGCACCTCATGAACGCGCTCCGGACTGTTCCCGTGACTAGGCGCGTCCCTGACACCATGCGACCTTTGGATGTCGAAAGAAAGCATGAAGCTTCCTAAAAAGATGCAGCAACTCCGCTCGTAATGAGAGACACACAGCGCAGGCGTGGCTTTGTGTGTGAACTTCTTTTCTCTCTCTCTCTCCCTCTCTCTGCCCCCCCCCCCCCACCACACACACCACCCGATGAGCTAGTCGTCCCACCGTGCGCATGCGTGAGAAAACCCCTGGTTGAATGTTGGTGCTTTGACATCTGAGAAGCTTTGACTCTCAGGAGGATCCCATCATCAGCAGGGGATGGCAGGGTGAAGCACTTAGCATGTGCTGTCCCTTTAGAATGGTTTATTGTTGTTGTTGTTGTTGTTGTTATAGGCTACATTTATTCTTTTTATCAGTACAGAAACGAAAAAAACCCAACAAATGATCAAGTGGAATAAAACAACACAGTAACATGCCAGATTTCTCGATCGAGGAATATCAATCACTAATCGCTCAGGTTAAATACTCACAGGGTGTAATTGGTCTAATTGCCTCCTCTGAACCTGAACACAATAGCTAGTTTCAGGAATGGATGGATTGACTAATTACTGACGACCATCACTAATTGCTTTATTTATCTACATAACTTAGACAAACATTGAGTCATTACATGCAGAGAAAGGTTTGAGCCCCCTCCGTTTAACAAAAGATTGTGTGGAAGACGGCTGCAGAAACTTAAACCTTAAAGAAACTAAGTGTGTGTTGTAAGTGATTGAATGTTAATGATTACAACATCTGGGCCTTTGATGAGCTTCAGTCACTGTCATTTTCTTTCCCTGAGGTTGATAGAGAAGCTTATATTCTGTTGATCCTCATACCAGAATAAACCCCAGTATTAACTCACTATTTTAAAATTCAGGAGATTGTTTTATCTTTAATTTAGATTTTAACTTATATAATTAACAGGAATTGTATATAAATGGATGGCATAGAAAACAAAGAGACCAGAGAAACACAATGAGTGTAAACACTTCAAAACTTATTGGTTTGCTGGGTATGAATATAATGTGAATCTTATGCTACAGCTCTTCTTCATTTATACAGTATATCACCAAAACGGACCCATGCAAAGTTAAGTGTCTGAGATCCAGTTCAAAAGAAAAATTCTCAAAAAGTAGGAAGTAACAGTGCAATTGACATGTATGGTAAGAAAAAAAGATTATATATATATATATATATGTGTATGTATGTATATAGTATATAACTTGTATGCTTCTACATGGTTCAGTATTTATCTGCTGATGGCACTATGCTGGGAACACTGTTGGTCTGTCAAGGCAAATAAATATTTGACTAATTTACTTGTACAACTACTCGTGGGTGGCAGAATAGCACAGGGGGCTATTTAGTGAAGAACTTTGACCTGGTCGGAGCTTGGTTTTAAGCTAATGAGTAACATGAGGGAATAGGGCCCAGGTCCTGAGGTACAAGAGAGCATGGTGATAAGCTCTGATGAGAGATAAAGCTGCACTTTCACTTGGAACATTATCCCTTAACACTTTTAGTAAACAAACCTAATGTGTGGATCATTTCAAATGTGTCAACCTCACTCAAACAGTTGATCAGCTGAGTTTTAGTTCATTCATTGCTTAGTGCATATTGTCTTTACTCAAACCGGAGCTGAATAAAGAGTTTAGCCTTCAGAAAATGACAACTAAAGAAAAGTTTAGTAAAGAAACCCTGTGTTGCCACACTCTTCTGCTATGTTACTATATTAAGCAGGCACATTAAAGCCGGAGTGCGCGTGCGTCAAACTGCGGTAACAGGGGACACGCTAAGCCACAGTGCGCATGCGCCCCGCGTGCCTATCACATGAGAACAGACAGTGTGAAACCTCTGGAGGAGCCGACAGCCGCGGAGCAGCCATTACTGAGGACACCTCCGCCATGACCGGCCGCTCATGGAGGACGTCCTCATGTGGGATTCTACTCATCAAACTAACTAATCTTAATAAACCTGCGGGAGTACAATGGTCTGTTTGGGTGGATCGACTAGACTCCAAATCTAAATGTTCCAGACCTGCTGGATTTATCCTGGAAACTGGAGCCGCCATTGTGTCCACTGTCATTTCACAAGCTTTACGGGATGAAGGGACTGATATCAAACCATCACCATCACAAACCCTCTCATGGAATATGTTTCTGTCCGCTCTCAATAAAGACTAATGGGCATAACACCGGCGTCAGTGTGTGGACAGAAATGGTCCTGGGTGTGAAATCCAAATATATCAGAGACGCGTCTGTAAATGACAGTAATGTTCCCTCATTAAAAACATTGGCGCGGGTCGAAAAGCAGCTGGTGTCAATTGATGCTGTCTGTTCTTTTCCAAATGGTCTTTGTTCGACGGATCAGAGGTCAGAGCTAAAGCAAAGTAACCGATCCTTTTCTTTGTCTAACGCCATTTTGTGTGACTTTTTATGCACTAACGTTGTCGTCAGCCATTTTGCTTCTTTCTTCTCGGCGAGCGGACGAGACCCGAAAAAAACAATGACATGATATTTACGTGGGAAAGAGCAAAGGGTACTTTTAATAAAAAAATAAAGACGTCTACCCACCGTGCAAGCTGTCAGCTAGCGTGCAGGGGATGATTGTGCCAAACGCGTAAAATGTTATATTACGCGATCAGTTCATTAATATGCTTTATCAGGCAATACTAGTTATTTGTATGGTTAAACCTTGATTTCTTGTGTGTGACAGCCATGAAATAACAGCTGTCAATTTTATAAAAATGCAAGATATAAAGATACATTTCAGAATCTTATTGAATATAAAATCTGGGGTTTTATATTTATTTACATTCTTAGGTGTAATCTTCTGGATTTGTATCTTAGAGGTCAATCTAAATGAAATATATTTTATTTTCCCTTTTCATTTGCAGAAATCTTACTTTTTAAGCCAACACAAGTGCATAAGATATATACACAGTATGTATACATTGTTTCTTCAGATGCATTTGTGGAGATTTGTCCTTATAGGCATGATCTTTTTTCCATTGTTGAAAATATTTGATTTTTTTTTTGTTAAATATTAGAAAATGTAATTAATTCTTAAACTGAAAGTCTTTTATTATTATTATTTCTTAAAGCACTCCAGTGAGTGAGTAAATAAGAATGAGCTCATTGTATACAGATGATTGTAGCAACAGAAGTAACCCTTTAAACCTCACTTATTATTTCCTTTGTCTGTCTAATGGTCATGGAAGGGGTTACAAACTTTCAGTGAAAATATTTAAGCGTGAATCATGCCAGGAGTTGGTGGCTAAAATATCTCTAAGATTACTGTGCAAATTTATCCAAGAGGTCATGCAGAGTCATAGAATAACATCCTAAATTGCAGGTTTGTTGCCAGAGTTAGTGTTAGTGACGTGACCAGAAAGGAAATGAGATTTATCAGGTAATAACAGTCAAGAATATCAAGTAAAACAATAAACAAAACCTTGGGACACAAGTTATATGTGGCTGAATATACTGAGGTTACCACAACTATTTCATAATTGAGACAAAGATAGCTGTTTAACCAAATGAAATTATAACATGTTTCTGTTCAGGGTTCATCTTTATCTAATATCAAAACTGTGGGTCAAGAACAGCAAACCATTGTCTCGTCTTAAAAAAACAATCATAATGCAACACTTGGCATTTTAATGAAAATATTACATTCACAGTACAAAAGCATGAATCGCTTGTGTTGCCCTAATAAGACAGACACTAAATAAGTCATTTAGAAGTGCTGTTAGTTATAAAAGTTATTTGTGGCTTTCTGCGATGCTCCTTCTCTTGAGCCCGAGGTCTTCTCTCTTTTGACGTCATCTGAATAATCCTCTTCATCATATCTGCACAAAACAAACATGACAGATGAAATGTGGACACAAGATGATGAGATAGCTTACAACCAAGCTGCTGCAGGACGAGCTTAGATCACAGATAGGATATCTAGTACCACAGCTACTATGATATTTATGTCAGTAATATTATATTGAACTTAAGTCTGGAGTCTTAACTTTCCAATTGACTTTACTGATGTGTCAATTGGTTTGTATCTTATATTTTCCTATTAGTTTGTGGAATAGATTAAACCGGCCTTTTTAAACAATCTACCAGTGATAGTGAAAGTAGGCCCAGTGTTCTGAATGAGAGACTATTTTGACCTGAATCTGTCTTGGAGGTCTTAAACCTTGTCCACCTGGGATACAAGTTTAGAGAAGTTCAGTCTCATCTTGGGACACAGTCTAATGAACACAGTGGTACTCTGCCCCAGTTTTTGAGTCTCGGTGGACAGAGAGTGCTTGTAGCCCCGTGTGTTGCTTCTATGGAGACTCACTGACCTGTGAGGATGCTGCATCCAGCAGATCCATTGTGGGGATTAGACAGCTGGCCTCGCCCAGGAAACACATTAGGATGTGGAGCACGTCAGCCCAGCGTCCAACAGTCAGCATCAGGACCATCAAGCCCCCGAGACGCACCATCACTGTGTTCAGCACAACCTCGCTGCCAGACGCATGGTGCTGAGCATCTGCAGAACCCAAAACACAGCACGATGGGGAAATATTTGGTGAAAATACAGGATGGGTTTGTACGACAGTTAATACTTCTGGATGCCTAAATATATGACATTTGCATTAATGATCACATAAGAACAGGGGGAAGTAACAAACAGCGAGCATTGCACCACAATGTTTGAAATACATGTTCATGTTTTTCCGTGTTCCTCACCCTGCATGTACACCACCAACAGTGTGTAACAGATAGTCAGTGGTGTCCAGAACCTGACAGCCTCTGTTGCAGACAGGAAGTGTTGATTGATGATTGACACAGAGGCCACCACGGCCACGGTGAAGATGAGGATCAGGGTCCTGCACAGCATGGGCAGCAGGCACTGGCCTGATGTGAGGAGGCTGATGCAAACGCCACAGTAGCGCTGCGAGCTGTGGAGTTTGTACAGAGCCATGACATGGTGCATCAGGCGGGTGGCCTGCCGAGCCAGGAACCAGCTGAGTGCTGCTGCCAGGAGCAGACATAGCCAGCGCTGTGACGCCCCCTCGTGGAGAAAGTACAGACTGCAGCTTAGGGCACAGCCCACGGAGAACTGGCTTTGAACCAACACTTGCTGCAGACATGTCCTGTACTCCTGAGGGAATGAATGGGCACATGGAGAGAAATAATGGATGAATGGAATCAGATAATAGCCTGGTTGCTGTAAACAGGCATTGGATTCATTTTGATTTGATAAAGTCCAGAGAGGAGTACATGCAACAAGTGATTCAAGTCATACATTTGAGTATCAGGCATATTTTTCTTTTGATCAAATAAGATTCTTACTTGTCCAGATGTGATCAACCCAGACACAGACCGAAGACAAAATTCTAATACCACCAAGGACGCCACACGGGAGCCCACAACAGACAGTATTCCAGTCACAATGAAAAACTGGAGCATCCCAGTAAGTCCAGCTTTAGTTCTCCTCTCATGACAAGGTGTCCTCCTCTTTCTCCCTTCATCACTTTCATCACTTTCAACACTCCAGCTGTTAGTTGTGAAAAATGGAAACAGTGTGAACCAGCACTGAAGTAAAAAAAAAACAGTGACACTTCAGTCAGACTAGTCAGATTATATATTTTAACACCAAATTCATCTTCATGTACAGTTCTATTGAAAATACAATTTCCTTACCGCTCTTCCACTAAAAAGAAGTGCACTCTCATCAAGGAGCACAGCACAGAGATCCCACATGCACCTACCAGTCCTGCAGGTCACACAACATGTAAGCATCACAATATGCAGCCACATATATGTGCAGTTTAGAAACAGCCTGTCGCCATGTTGACATCATAGGAATTAGATGGACGGGGAGCTCACCTTGAAGTAAACTATCCACTGGGTTTGTATCTAGAATCAACCATCCTGGTAGGAAGTAGGAAGTCGGTAGAAACGACTTGATAAATGATAACATTGTACAACCGCCTCTCAAAAGAAGAACATTTCACTTAAAGACCACACGAATCACAAGTTCCAGATTTGACAAGAATGTAAGTTAAGCAATCGCACCAGGAACCATATTTGGTGGTTGCTCCAGATCGGGTTACACTAACATGGAGTCTCAGCTCAGCTCTTCCTGTTTTTTTTCTGTCCCCTCAGGATTGAGCCTGTTCTATGTCCTGT
Source organism: Paralichthys olivaceus (assembly GCF_024713975.1). Taxonomy (NCBI): domain Eukaryota; kingdom Metazoa; phylum Chordata; class Actinopteri; order Pleuronectiformes; family Paralichthyidae; genus Paralichthys; species Paralichthys olivaceus. The sequence goes on from NC_091098.1 coordinate 8,849,835, forward strand.
ATCAAAGGTCATCTGAGCGCCTGTGGTGCAGAGGCCCCCTGCAGCCTGAGTCACAACAAGATAATGAGGCTGTTGCACCATGGGGAAAAACTCTTTCACACAGAGCAAAGCGTACTGGGCCTGTGTGGCTCAAACCACTGATAACATTCAATTCTGCACCTGAAGCATAAACACACAGAACACAAAAGACGGACGGGACACCTCATGCTAGGGCCGGGCGACTAAACATTATTAATAATTATCGCACAGTAACTGTCATCAATAGCAACATAACACATATGCATATCAATATAATACTTATACATATTGCAAGTGTGGTGAGGAGGTATGACACATAAATGCTTCAGTGTTTGTCTTTCTCTGCTCATAATGAAGATCTCCACTCAGGACCAAGAAAACTTTCTTCAAACTAAACAGATATAATAATATGATATTTATTGTGATAGTTATTGGTATTAACTTCAGGAATATTTTTTATCTTGGTATAAGTTTTGGTCAAATCACTCCAGGTCAACCTGCTGCTCAGGTGGAGGGTCTTCTCAATGAATATCAGAGAGGAAAAGTGTGGTGTAGCAGTGTTCAGTGCCAGATGCTGATTGTCCACTAGGGGGCAGCACTGTACAAGATGAACACAGTTAAAGGTTCAAGGATTTATTGTCATGTGCACAATTACATTTAGCAGTCCCCGGCAATGAAATGCTTGAGTCACAGGCTCCCATCTAGCCATGCCCCGAAAAAATAATAACTGTCTTTGAGCCTGGTGCTGCGGGCACAGTGTGTAAGATTTAGTTGAAATGGATCTATTGGCAGATATTGAATATAAAATAATCCTAGGGGTTTGTTTTCACTTGTGTGCTTCATCTAAGTTGTACGAATTATTGTTTTCTTTACCCTATATAACCACCCTTTATGTTTAAATACTTTATATTTACATTGGGAGCGTATTCTCTATACGAGGGCCGCCATGTTTCTTTACAGTAGCCCAAACTGGACAAACTAAATCTTTTGAGTTTTGATGACAACTGAAGACTACCACAGGTTCTCTTTCATGTTTGGAAGGGGAGGGTGAGGTGAGGAGTATTCAATTACAACATCCAACTTCACCACTAGATGTCACTAAATTCTACACACTGAAGCTTTAATAAGAAAAAGCCCATTGCCTTCTTAGAGAACTGAAACTCCAGTTTATGATGGAATTTGTTTCATTCAGGAATCATGTGTCATTGTTTTTGATACATGGAAACTAAAAGTTAAATCAAAGTCTGTTTATTTATTGAAATTATTCTAAATAATATGTGTACCTGTTGTCTTGTTGCCTCATTGAGGAAGAGTTGAATATTGAAAAGTGTCAAAGTGTGTCTTTCAGGCACCCATGCATCAATATCTGATTTGGTCCAGGTGATATAAAGCAGATAAAGTGAGAGAAACAATTATATTACTTTTTCAAACAGCCTTGGCATCATTGCTATGGTTGTCATGTCCTATTTCTATTTTATTGTTCACTGTAGTCTGTTTAACTGTAGCCTGAACCTTTGGTTACATCCTCTTTCTGGCAAACAGATACACATAGACCCATTTGGCCATTAAGTTTTTCTTCATCCAGGATGTTTCTTCAAAACGTAGAGGAAGCTCTGGGCCTGAATTGAAACTTGCTTTACATCCTGCAACTAACTAACAACTTAACCTCAGCTTTACATGACCAACCTGAAATAAAGTGTCCCACTTTTGGTCTGAATCCTGTCCACCATAAGCAACTGTAGCATACAAAGACGACAGGAAATATTGCTTAAAATAAAATTATAGTAATAACGGGAGTCTGTGATGAAATAATACAAAAACTGGGAATCATTTTGATGTGGTCTCATGAAGTTACTTTTTAATAGCTGGTTCTTGTATTTGTGGAGTTGTTATTATCACATTTGTGTAACTGTGAGTTTGTTTTTTAATTTTGAAACTAAATTGATGACAGAGAAACATGTTCTGTGGAACAGCTAATTTACTTTAAAAAACAACCATGAGAACCCGCTCAGCCGGCAGTGGGAGAACTGGATTTATTAAATCAGTGAGTGTTCATTCCCTCTTACCTAGAGTCATTCTACTTCAATATTTGCATAGTAATACAAAGAGATCTTTAGTGCTGATGCTTCAAAAAAGATTTAATTACAGTTTAATAATATTTTACATTAATCAACAATGGTATCAGTGGTAAAAAATTAAATGCAAAACACATCTCTGCATTAGTCATGTAAAAATGGAACGGTCATTACAAATGGGTACAAATGTACATGTGAAAACACACAGATGCTTTCATTCTAATAAACTTTCATCCCGCGGTTTTGACACAGCATACATGATGTGACTGTAGACAACATGCAGAGAACTGCTGTGGCTCAATTATGAACTCATCCTTCAAACAGCAAGATGACTTGACCTCCGACCTCCCAGTGCATGTGACAAGGCTACTTCTTCTCAGTGAGCATTAGCAAAAAGAATTTTGCCTACAAAGAACAATGTGTAGTGGATATTTCTACATTTAAAAAAACAGCTGAGCCAGGGTTAATCTGATACAAGTGGGGTTTAAAGTGAAGCTGATGTTCTCCGGAAGGATTCAATATCCTCTTGAAGTTTTGTTGTCATGGTGCAACTACATTTCAATCTTGATGATCACGTTACTCCAAATACCTGCAGTCATAACATTAAAACGCACAGTACATGACAATAAGAACAGAACCACATCCATCTATACGTGTGTGGTTTGTTCCAAAATCACAGACAAATGATGAATGTCAGATGTAACAGTCCTACCCAAACTGCAGCTTGACACACTTCACAAACACATTCCCTCAGGAATATCTCACTCATTAATCCCATGTGTTCAACACATCCTCGTCTTTCTTTTAAGCTGTTGCAGCTCTGATAGGCTGCATTACCCACTTTAATCATGATTCAGTGTTGTCACAAACAGGCTCCTGCAGCAGTGTCTGAATTTCCTATGTTTTCTGGGCTCTCTCCTCCACGTAGAGCTGCATCTGTGAAAGAAAAAGAACAAACAAATATCAGTATTGTATCAGTACCACAACACAAGTCTCTGGAGGGTGAGGGGTAAAGCGGCAGACAGGAGGCAGAACGTAATGTAAAAGTTCCACTGCAGAGATCATGTTTTTGTTTGCAGAACTTTGACACTGGCGTCTGCCTTTATCACCAAACGCTCTCTTGACATCTGCGTCAGTATCTTCTATGTGTATGACACTGCTTTTTTACCCTGAGATATTTGCTTTTTTTCCCCCTCATTTTTTGCTTCCCTGGCATGTTAGAAACGACATCATCACATCCACTTGCATGCGGTGAATCCTGCAAAGGATGTACTGCTGTTTTCTCACATCATCTCCTTCGAACATACTGTAGTTTTTTTAATTGAGGCGCTGGCTGGAGAGAGTCTGCAGAAAATCCGTAAGCTCTAAATCGGACATTTGCGTTCACACATATACCATTTCCTGAAGGATCTCTGAGTTCAGTGCATGTCTGGAAGATGCTTGTGTTTTTATCTTTGAACTGATGAGAAAGATTTGCTCACTTTTACTATGTCAGAGGTCATGGTCTTCAGTGGGATGAGTCTCGGCTCCTGCATGTGGACTTCTTGTTCATCAGCAACAATCCATGGGAAATCCTGGGGGGGGGATGCACAAACATGAAACAGCAAATGCATGTGATTATTCTGTGCTTACGATTCTACCAAGTAATAAACATACTGCATCATGTTTAAACCTGTGTTGATGGTTTAAAAAAAAAAACTCACCTTGATGACTTGAACCTTCTCCATGTTACGTGTGGCAGCGTCTCTGGTGTGTACTAGTACTGTGAATGAACACCCTGTGAGAAAAAAATAAATCAAACTAAGAAATCTATGATTTGTATCTATTCCATTATGGATATAATTTACATGTTATATAATCTCTTTAACAACAAAGGCCTCGCGATCGCAATCTTAATTATCTTTTTAATAATTTTTCTCTCTAGTGGCTCAACTTTTCACTTGCTCAAAGGCACTCTTCTGTAATTTTAGCGAGCCGACTGCTTATGAAGAGCTGGATAGAGACATGTTTTGACTCAGGAGATTATTATACCCTGAATTAAACCTTGCAGGCTTACACTTCCTCTGAAGTTACACCCAAATCCTGTCTCCTTTGCTAAGATATACAAAGGCATACGTCTCCCTAGCTGAGGACTCATATGGAGTGAGAGCACTGGCAGAGTCCGGGCAGGCAGGCAGTTTGGTTAGTGGTAGACAGGTGTTACATGCAGCCCTGAGAGGGCCACAGACACCAGGTTTTTTCTTCAGACAACTTTACTGATGTCTATCAGGACATGGTGAGGATGTCAATGAATAAGATAAAAAGTATTTTACAAACAAATTACCAACACAACCTTTAAGTGCTGAACTGAATTGGATTAGTTGTTGCATATCAGCATAAAATAATCAAATGTATCTGTTTCATTAACCTCCTCACTATTTAAGAGTGTGCCTTTGCCGTGTATTTCTAAAGTAAAAATGCTGTTACCTGGTGGGTTATTATTTAAAACAGCATCACACACACTGATCTTCAGGATGAATGCCCTCAACAGCTGCTCCACGTGTGAAAGTAGAGTGTCAGAGCTGCAAAGCAAAAGAAGAGTTGAGGACCACGATCATGCTGACAACATGTCACAAAACAAGCATGTAGATCTTTCAGCAATATGTGAAGGATATAGATCTATATTCATTTCTGAATAAATACATAAATAAAGGAAAAACCTGATGGACAGCAGTGGAGGTTGGGAAATCTCAAACACAAATCTCTCAACTGGATGATGCTCTTTGTCCATGATGACCACCACCACCTTCTCTGCATCATTCTGGGAGGAAAGTGTTAGATTTTATCAGAGGGGAAACACACAAAACCAAATATTGGCCGGTTGGCTTCGGGTCATATCTTACCTTTTCAATCAGCGGCTTTATGCAGTGCAGCGTGTCTTGTATATACTGATTCAGCTCTGGGTGACATGACATCTACAAATAAACACACCAAAGACAGAAGTTATAGCTAAATGTGACTTCCAACAAGATGTGAGCATATCATAAATGCACATAAATTCTTCTGTACCTGCACAGGTACGTTGTATTTCTTTCTCTTCTGAAATATTCCAGAGGGATAAACTTCTCGGACGTACAGGATGAGGTGAATAGCGACCTCCAGGAACTCACACAGGATGTCAGCAACCACTGCAACGAAACGAATCCATAGGACGTGAATTATCTTATGTCTTTGCTCTCGTATTGACAGACTCACACCAAACCCAGATCAACTAATCAGCTATTGAGTGTTTACTCATAATGACGAGAAAAGGGGGTCGACAGCATGTAAGGGAAACTTTATAGAAATACAGAACTGATTTGTTTATGCTAACACTAGCACATGTTCGTGAATAAGGAAATGTATTGTATCGAGGCATTGCATTTGTACATTTCACGCTAATGTTGTTACCTTACCTTGTCCGAAGTTGAGATCTTGTCTTGTTAGAGTTGTCATGTTTTCTTCTTCACTAACTATCGAATGAAACAAATACAAGCTAATTTTCCAGCAGGCTCACGTTAGCAGCCTGTCAAGCCTTCATCTTCTGTTTTGTAAGTCCGACTGGACGATGTCAACCCGAGTGAAAGCAGAGGTGAACTGTGAGTTTAAAGAAAGATACTATGGAAACACTGAGGCAGATTTTAAAACGTATTCAAATTAAGTAAATTTCACGACCCGAGGAGACACCGCTCTCTGTTGTTTAGATACCCCCGCGACGTCGGCTGTCTGTGTCGTCACTCGTTGTTTGCAAGCCGTCCACTTGTGATGACGTAACATTTTGCGATTCTACTTTGTGTAAGAAAGGAGAAGAAACTCAATAAATTTCCTTTAAATCAGTTTTTTGTGTGATTCTCCGACATTATCTGAAGATTTGTGCAGAGCATAAAAAGGTCGACCCCCAATTTGGGGGTGAGTATCTTGCCTAAGGCCACTTTGGCACGCAGATGGTCAAGACTCTTTGTGAATAATTAAATACGTTGTTGTGCTACAGTTCAATGTTATCTTTAAACGGTTTATATGGTTATTGTACACTTGATACCGTCCTTTAAATTGTCTTTTATGAATGTAATATTCTTTTTTTCCTCTGATACTTTTTGGAAACTGTATGTATATTTATTTAGTTTTTTTTATATTGTATTATGATTGTAAGTTTCAAGTTGTTTGTAAGAAAAGTGCTTAGATACTTGTATTGAACAACGCTACACACATTTTAATTCAATTTTAGTTCACGTTTTACATGTAAAATATGCATTAATCTCTCTCTCTTACACACACACACTCACACTCACACACACACACACACACGTCACGTGATTGCTCTCTGGTCACATCAGTCCCCTCACTTGATCACCTGATCTCCGATACATGATTACTGTTATTGATGATTAAAGGTAAAGGTGAACAGTGTGGGGAGTTGGGAGCAGCAGCGGTCACAGACTCGCAGTCGTTCACGGAGGAAATCACATTTACAAAGCGTAAAAAAACAAGAGAGTAGCGTTGCGTCTGTTGCGTGGATCAAATCTAACGATCCTGAGACCACCGGGATTCGTGTCCATGTTCTCCACTGCTCGTCGGGGTTCGACTGTGTTGCACCGAATGATGCAGTGATGCAGCTCTGGAGAAGCTCTCAGGACACACGTCACTGCAATTAACTCCTGGGACAAAAGAGGATCTGGATCCCGAAGCAAGAGTCAAAGCAGCTCGAGTAAGATCAATGAAAATCATGTGAGTCCAGCCTCGGCATTGAATCAGACTCACCCGGGGGAAAAACTGAAAATGATATATTTCCCAGGGCTTTTACTTTGAAATTCAGATTGTCCTGATATTGTCCGACTGAGACTGAGGTGGTGGACTGTCATTGCGAAGTGAAATAAGTTTGTGGAAAGCGGTAGTTTATTTTTAATGTCAATCTGAATTACGAGGAAGTATGAAATAAGTCTGTGGAGACAGGTAGATTCTCAAGGACCGTCCGTCTCTTGTTTTGTTGCTTGTAATTCAGATATGTCTTCATTTTACTGTTTTACTTATTAATCACACAGTATCAATGAGTTGATTCATTTGTTCTCTGAACATTACCTTCCTTCCTTCACAGTGTCACGTCCCATTCACAGGAGTGTCGCCTTTTAGTTTGAAATCACTCTAACGTGCTACGTAATGTTTGTGGAAAATGCGCACCCCGGAATGAGCGGGGGAGAGTTTGGCTATGTGTTTTGAAGTGGGAGCTTGCATTGTCTGTCATACAATACTAAAGTGGGTTTCTCATGGTGCCCATCAATCCGCCAGGCTTCAATATAACCTGATTTCAAGGGCACGTGTGTCCTAATCAATGCTGCAGCCACTATGTTTACGTTGATGAGGACGTTGTTCAAACAATGAGGTGACTTAGCAGGTAAACCAGTTCGACAAAGATCACAAATCTTCCTTTGCATGTAGACTAATGCTTTAATAATAATTACACACGAAATGTCTGTTTCAAGCCATTGATGAAACACAAGTGGAGAAAAAGTAAGGTGAGGAAAATTCTTTGAAAATGAAGTCACATGAAGGGGCCTGGTAAGAGGTTCAGCAGGATTTTGACTTCACACTGGGCCTTAATTTGACTTTACTCAAATGCATGTGGGCTTACAGCTGTGGCACAGAAGGTAGACAGATTCCTTACTGAACCTTTGTGAAAATAAATATATGTGGTGCGTAAATTATTAGGTAAATGTGGTGTGTGCAAAGAATGTGTGTGTGAATGGGTTAATGCGACCTGTACTGTAAAGCGTTTAGAGTGGTTTAGAGCTCCACCCTCCAAGGGGCCCCCAGATTTCAGAAGAACAATTGATGCTTAAGGCTGCCGCTGCCCATATCAGTTTATGGTCAGTAATATATTAACCACTCATGGTTGTGACACAACTGATAGTTTGCGGTATAGAAGCTGTTAAACATCATCCTCAGGGATTATCTTTACGACTGGTCGATCTCACTGGTTTTCTTTGCAGGTTGTGAAGTTGTGGAAGACATGCCTTTTGTGGAGTTCATAGCTGGGAGCATTTCAGGTACAGCAAAATCGTTTTGAATACAGTACTATTTGCATAATAGTATTATAGTTGTATACATGTGCAGAAACAAAATTTGCTTGCTGGTTATTGTATTGTAGGCGCACTGGGACTGGCAGTTGGACATCCATTAGACACTGTGAAGGTTGGAGAACACACTTTAGTTTATAAACCCGATGAATTGCATAAAACCAGCTTTTTTTCAGACACATTATGTTTTATTTGTAGGTGCGTCTGCAGGCCCATTCCATGTATAAAGGAATACTTCACTGTGTGGCTAAAACATACTCTCATGAAGGGGTAAGGGCCACACACTTTTCAACAGTTTCACAACATATCACCACATAAATAGCACCAGCCTCCACATATTGATGCTCACTTACAGTATTCATTTTTTCCCCATTAGCTCCATGGTTTCTTCAAGGGCATGGCATTTCCGGTGCTGACCACTGGCATCATCAACTCCATTGTCTTTGGCTCTTACAGTAATGCCTTGGATTACCTCACTCAGTCTCAGCGCTGTGACCGTAGCAAACCGGCCTCGGCTGCACACGTCTTTACTGCTGGCTGTTTCTCAGGTCTGATGCAGGTAAGAACACCTCACGTTCACTGGCTGCTTTCATCCAAAGCACCTGGAAGGACAATGGCTGCAGATATTACTGGCATAACGACTGTAGGACTCCACAGTATTATAGAACTGACCATTCCCAGGCTGTGAAAATTCTCCATTCACAGAGGCAGCAGCAAAATTACTTCTAGTTTTATTCAGCATTTTTGTGTTCCACAGTTTCAGGTCCGTAAGCCCTCTCATTCATATTTGACTCGAAACGACATCATTCACACCATGATTTTATCCTAAATGTTCGCTGCTCCTTTTCTTTGACTTTTTATTAACTTCTAACTAAATTGAATTGGATTTGGCTGCAACACTGTTTACCCCTGAAAATCCAGAACTGTTTCGTGGACTCAAACACTTCACCCACCCCTTTATTGGCATAGTGATGAGTAGATAATGAGTGAATTTAAATTTTTGGGTGAACTATCCCTTTAAGTGGGCAGCTGTTAAAGAGCGGGCCATCCACAATCCAGAAGTTCAGTGTGTATGAATGGGTGAATGCCACAACTGTACTGTGACGCACTTTCAGTGGTCATCAAGACTAGAAAAGGACTATATAAATAAATACCATTGAACTTGGATGGTTATTGTTTTCAAGTGGTAATTTACCCTGGTTCTCATGTTCAGGCTGAAACTATAGTTTAAACATTTGTTGTCTGAAACGAATCAGGGCCTCATTCAGATCAGACTCATCTGGAGAGAAGCATGAACATATTACTACTGTCAATAATAAACCCAACCTTTGGTCTTATACATTCATTAACAAGGACCAAAATAACAGTTAAGAATTAGTCTGATGTCAGTATCTTATCCGACCACCAGGAGGCTTCCAAGAGGCTCTTCAACCAAGCGCTGACTGGAAAATATCACAAAGGAACAGAGAGGGCTCCTCAGCAAAGAGAAAAGGAAGCACCCGAGCCTGTTGTTACTGAAGATGACGTGTTTCATGAATGAGGTGATTGGACGATAGATGTCTCCTCTTCATAAGTCAACTCCCTGTAAAATAGCTGCAACAAAAATTGGTGTTCAGGAGATTAAAAAAATTAAATTCATTTTTGTTACAAGAATCATAAGCCTGCCTGCACACTTGCTGACAGTATAAACTCATAGGCAGGGATCACATAAGTGCGGTAATGTGCTCACAGTCACAGCCCTATTGTACAGTTAGTCCACTCTGACTAACCGCATCATCCAGTTTTATTCAGTGGGCGAAAACAGGTGGCTCAATTGTACCTGCAGCCCTGCAGATCAAGTTCCACTGTCAACAAAAGAACAGGGTGGTGGAAAAAAGGGTGGGAGTATGTTGTATTTGCCAAAACATTAAGCTGGAGCACAGGAAGTCTGCAAGTGCACAGTGTGAGCACAAGCTGAGCATATATAAACTCAAGCAAATATACTGTCTGAAAAAAAAAAACTATCTTCATGGCTTGTAATTTGGGTGGACTGACCCTTTTAATGACTTGTTTCAGGTGTCTGTCTGTGCACCTATCGACCTGGTGAAGGTGCGTCTGCAGGGTCAAACATCTGCTAACCGATACCGGGGACCCATTCACTGTGTTGCCGTCATCCTGAAGGAGGAAGGACCCAGAGGTCTGTTCAGAGGAGGGCTGGCCCTCGCACTGAGGGATGTACCCTGCTACGGACTCTACTTTTTGCCGTATGAGGTCACTCGAGTAGCCCTGACAGGGAGTGGCAAAGAATCAGGTCAGCTTCACAGAGATCGACTCAACAGCACTAACCCTCATGAAGCACTACCACAGACGCGTTTGAGGCTGCAATCGAATTGTTGCACATTAATTTGAATGGGGTGACACCATGCATTGCTGCACTGCATTTTGGTTTTGCTGCTTTGGTTTAGTTTGCTTTACTTGTGTATGTAAAGCAAATACAGGTTCTGCCTGACTGCAAATGTCAGGATGAGCTGGTGTTTGTTCATCTGGTTGTGGACTTCACTTTCAGCATTGCATATGCAGCCAGCACGGCACATTATTACCAAATGTGGCTATGTTGTCTGTCCTGAGCGTGAAAGTATGATTGGTTGTTGTCGCCATGGCATTCACAACAGCACCAAGACTCAGGCACATGGCACGCCCACTGTCAAGTGTTAAAGCAGCGCATGCATGTGAGCTTTGTCATTGAACTTGTCACTAGGGTAGTATGTGACATAGAGTCCCATTACGATCAGGAAAAAATATATAAATCATAAAAATGAAGAACACCCAAAAATAAAATGATGAGATACTAAAAGACTAAAATGACTATCAGTCAAATTAAGTAAAATTTTACATATAGTATGTATGTATTATACTTTTGATATAAGTCAAAATAAAATATCTCAAAAATGTGAGTTGAATGTCATTATAAAACCTAATTTGGGGTTTTCCCGATTCATTTTCCTGTCATCTTTTTGTGTTTCTTGGTGGAAAAGTGCTTCCATATAAGACATCAAAGTTGTTTAAAAAAAGCTAAATATAACAACTACAGAACAATGTTGAGATTTGCACTAGCTCTCCCAAATGCAATTTAACCACTTCTGTTATGTTTCTCATTTCTCACATGACTTAAGTTCTTAACTCTTCTGTCATCAGATACGTTTGCAATATTGATGGCAGGTGGCATCGCAGGAGTGGTGACCTGGATCTTTGCCACGCCCATGGATGTGGTGAAAGCCCGACTCCAGATGTCAGGGGCGGGCGGACGGGAATACAGCGGAGTCCTGCACTGCATGAGAGTGAGTGTTAGAGAGGAGGGAGCAAGGGTGTTTTTCAAGGGCCTGCTACTCAACAGCCTGAGGGCCTTTCCCGTCAATGCTGTCACCTTCCTCAGCTACGAGCGTCTGATGAAGATTTTCTGTCCATCAGCGAGATGACGAGAAGTCTGACAATGACAAACTGTCACTGAAAACTGAAAAATCTTCGGTCCAGTCTAACTCTGGTGTCTGGCGCACAGTTGACAATGTTTAGGTGCTAGCTGTTAAAACTAAACTGTTGTTAGACCTCTTTGTCCTGAAATTGTTGAGATTCAACAAACTTAAAGGGACAACTAAAACATCTCCATGACAACTGAGCCAACTCATCTGCTAATGAAGGCTGTGACATCTAGTTCAAGGACTTTGCCTGAAAGCAGCTGCAATCAAGATTCAAATGACAAATGAGTTTAGTGTGAATAGGACTTCTCATAACCACACCTTTAGAGCACATTAGTTTATCATCTTTCAACTTTACTTTTGATTTGATTCATCCCCAATAATCACATTAGTATCATTACACCATTTGCCTGATGCCAAAGAGCAACTACAATGCCAATTTAATACTAATCCATGTTTGCTAACACACTCAATATGCTAATTTGGTGATTTGTCAGCATTGTGTTGTTTGTTTATAGCATAGACTCTATGTAAAGATGGATGACATGACAGCTCCTCAAAAGTAAAGCCAAAGTGTCTAGCTCGCCACCTGGTTGCATTAAAGGTCAGAAAATTCCTCCATCTTAGAGGATGTGAAATGTCAAAGTACACATTAAATTCATTGTTGAAAGATGGCTTCTGTCACTGTAGGTAGTTCTTATCAAACTGTTTGTTCAATAGTTCATTTTTCTGGTAGGTTTGGTTTTAATTAGTTATTTGATGCTTTAAAAACAGGTTGAAATGTCATGATTGAGTCACGAATGGTTGAGCACTTCTATCGGTGAGACTGAATATCCGGTATGCTACTGTGCATATTTTGGCAACATCACAGAATATTTTCACATCTGATTTGCATGATCCCAAATATAGAGTTCAAATCTGCTCTGTCCATCTTCTACTCTTAGCATCTGTAAACCTTAATGATAAACTACATGGATTTGTGTTTTTTATGAGCGTCTTACTGAGAAACATGCTCAGACAATTAGAGGAAGCTGGTAGAATGAACGTGTTTATTATGTAAATTAATAAAATGCTCAAGTCAGAAAAGAAATAACCAACTTTTCTGTGGCACAAAAGTAAAGCAAGCATAAACATTCATAAAAATGCATTAGAAAAAACAAAAAACTATCTGACAATTATTACCACAGATGTGTCAGAGAACCGATGGACTTTGTCAGTCACTCTCGACTAATAGATAAACTGAAAGAAGCCTGGACGCATGTGCAGAGCAGGAGACTGGGAGCAGTTATCTCAGAAACATTAACATGATTAGATAATTTTTTGGCACTAATGTGTTTGTAAAAAAAAAAAAAAAAAAGTGAGGCGCTGGCAACACCTGGTGAATGTGAACTTTAATTTATCCTGAACTTCTCCATCAGCTGTTGTTTGCATTTAAAGTAGGCCATACGATAGCACATAGAAATATGTTTTACATTAAATAAAACAGGGGCCAAAAGCGTTTAAAAAAAAAAAAAAAAAAGGTTTCTTACAACTTTAATTTTTTTGTTTTATATTTGTTTAGGATAACACAGCAATCACCTGAGAAATTGGTACACAGTGAAACAGATCAGATGACTACTACACAAACATGATTTACTTTATCTGGAGGTCAAACGAATGGAAATATTTGTAATGTTGCTATTAATCTCTCTTTGCACAAGAAGCAAACAACTGTATGAGAGAAAGTCAAAAACCAAACCAGGGAGGTTTTTTTGTAAGCTCAGATGGATGATTCTAACAGATTGAATATTCATTTTACCATTCACCTTATTTTACTGACTTTAAAACCTTGAACTGTCTGGTTGTCAGACTTAACTGATCTGAGCCAATGAGCCACAAAATAAAATAAAAACCAGACTTGCAAATTGTATTTATTTTTTTAAGATTATGAATGTGTAATAATCAGTTACTCATCCGTTAATTAATTTACTGATCAGGGTTGCCAGGGATGCCATCCCAGCATGCACTGGGGGAGTTAGTTTACTAAGAAAATAAAAAAATAAAAAATCATAGCACATAAAAGTTCCTGATAGATGATAAGCATTCCTTGAATGCAGAATGTGGCTTTCAAATGTTCCTCATGGGGCTTTTTAAAAAGTGTCAGTCAGTCAGTCAGTCAGCCAGGCTAAGCTTTGGCTCAATAAGCCTCCAAAGAGCCTCACATCTCAGGTGATTGTGCCCTATTCACATCTCAAACTTTACAGAGTAGGTTACACCGTCACTACAGTAAAATCTTACAGCTTCGATGCTCCACAGATATTCACTATAGCACACTACATTCAGCAGATGCTGTACCACAGATGAGATAAAATCACTTCCCACCGGAATTGTTTACAGAAGTCACTTCCTTCAGACAGCTGAAGGAAACCCTGAGCTTCCTCATTTTACTGACCAGTTTTCATCAAAGCATAGAATCAAGGATGATTATAAAGGTCGAGGTGAAAGAAGATTCTGTTCCAAGGAACTAGTGTTGACATGGTTAGACCAGCGACCTGTACCAAGCCACACACCAAAGTCTTCTTCAAGCATTAAGACATGACATTGACACTGAATGAAAAAAAAGTATCAGTGTTTTTTCTTTAAAGCAACTTTACAAAACTATTGCACCTTAAAAAAATATTCTAAATCATTTTGATGGTTCACTGACTTGCAATAGGTTCATCTTTCATTCCCACTCACCAGTATCTGTTATTGAACTATGTTACTTCTGTTAACAGGATAGGATCTTCTGTGACAGTAATAAAAAAATAACAGTCAGTGGCTTAAACTGCCAGAAACAGGTGCAGCAGGTTGAACAGGAAAGCTGAACTGTACATCATTTAAAAACTCTTCTCTGATGTTCAGTTTGAAAAATGTTGTAATAATTCAGAGTGCGTTTGTTACTGCAACAGCTCTGCAGGTTCTGGAAGCTGGTGATCAAAAGGAATAACTACTGTTCATTTCACTCAGTGGAACTTTGCAGTCATTGTTCAGATCAAGTGATTGACAGGCTTTGTTTCCGGTCCATGAAAATTGATTAAAAAGGACCGGTGTGTAGGATTTACACGGATCTAGCTACAGAAATGGAATACAATGTTTAAAATTATGTTTATATTAGTGTAAATCACCTAAAAATAAGAATCCTTGTGTCATGTAGTCTGACATGTTGTGCTGCCGTGTTTCAACTTTAGCCAGTGAGGCAAGGAGTAGGGGACAGTTTGCAATATGCAACTTCACTGCTAAAATGCCACTTCATGCTACACACTGAAACTTTAGCTGCATGGACTTTCAGCCCAACGAAATTAATCACCTCTTGTTGCTCAGCAAAGCTTGCATATTGTTGCTTCTCTGGCAGAGTGTAAATATCCAGTAATCCTGTCTGGACAGCCACAGGCGAGCAAACAGATCATTGTTCATAATTTGATCCCATTTAAAGCAGCACGTCTGTCCTTTAAGTGCCAAGACCTCTGTGAGAGTGAGGAGCGAGGAAGTCCTGGTCGTCCATTAGTGGTTTGTGGTTCTGCTCAGCAGCCATTGCCTGTAAGTTCTGTCTCTGGATCTGTCTGGCCTTGTTGTAAAAGAAGACCCCGATGAACACGAAGATGGTGCCGGTGGCGCTGAGGATTGTGATCTTGTTACTGAACACGATGACGCTCAGCCACACCGAGAGGGCGTGCTTGACAGTACTGGCAACACTGATGGAGAAAGAAAGTATAAGGGTTGTTACTATTGTCGTTAACATCGAATCAATTCAGTTCCTGGTCTCAGTAAGATTGTTGCCTGTTTTGAGAAACATGGTTTGGACGCTTCCTTCACTCCCATTTTAAACTGGTTAATCTAACAGCAGTTAACTCCTTCTGAAGTCAGTGAGCAAGCCAGAGATGTTAGATACCATTTGACTGCATTTTAGAGCGCGAGCTACCAAAATCCAGTACTGTGGACCCCTCCTGAAACAGAAGCAATACTTACACCCCCAAACACCCCTCATCTGTACTCACTGTAAAAATAATAGATGGAAAATATTATTAAATATTAAATGGATTGTAACTCCAGCTGGCACGATTGTGGTTTGCTGAGTTAGAATTAATAGAGTATTAGCTTATGTTGCTAATCATTGGATTGCTTTGTTTAAAAACAGGATTATTCTAGGACGAGCTCTGGAGAATCTTTTGTCTATTAATTCCATAATTAGTGGGATGTTTCCACACTCAAGCATCACGTGGCATGAGTTCACAAATGTATACGTATGAATGTATATGTACAGTAGTTTGTAGACCATGCAGGGTACCACTTTAGTCAACTAGAATATGGCCTGACAATTTAGAATTTGCAAATCTATTTGCATCTATTCCACGACAAAATCTGATGTCTACATTGCCTAGAGTGCAAATTGACCACTGACAGCAGATTTGAGGAGTGGACTACTGATGTTTTCATTTTCAAACTTGAATTCCTCAAATCCAGACATATGCCCTTATAACCACAAAGACCTGTAAACAGACTTGTGTAAAATCGTCACAGGTCCCCTGAGGGTGTGCAGTGTGCAGTGTGCATGACTGAACAATCTGCAGACACAGCTCGTTATTACCTAAAAAACCTCACCGTGAACTCTGCTGTCCTGGAGATAAAAGTGATCATAGTCAGCATAATACAGTGGCCAGTAGTGTGTATTATTAACTGTAGGTGGAATAAAGGAGTGGTTTTTACAGGTTTGCACGCATTTCCTACCTGAAGGTAACAGGGGAAATCCGACCCATGAGAGCATAGGCAGTGACGCTCTGCAGGTGGAACAGGCCACCGTCAAAAAGCAGCAACAGGATAATGTCTTGACTGAAGATAAGGCTCCGCCCGCTCTTCCCAATCACTGGAAAGTCCTGAAAACACAGACACACCCCGTGACATTTACACTGGTACATCAGTCTTGACCTTTAGTCCTGCCACATGCAGGACTGGCAACTGTCCAACATGCACTTATCTGTGTCGTGCTGCTTTTATATTTCAGAAAATCAATCCCACTATTCACTTAATTATAATTTGTACAGTAATTACACAGGTTTAGCCCTGACAATAATTTAAAGCAATAATAATTGTCGCAACATTTCTGTGTTCACCTACCAGGAGGAACATCCAGGCAGGTATAAGCATGATGACTGCTGCTGCACTTGTATAGAACTGCAGCTCTGGAGGGCTAAAATACATTCAGTAGATCATTAATGAGTTTCTATTTTTACAGAAAGCTGTCATTTTACTTTTATATATGGAAAGTATCACAGTCTTTTACCTGAACTTGTATGTGTCTCCGCTGAGCAGCTTTTTGGAAAACACGTTCTGTAAACTGAGATCAGAGATAACGGGTTAAATAAATCATCACAGTGCTGATGTGGCTGTGTGGATTACTGCAGTACCAGTCCATGACGTTGGTGGAGAGCGCGGCGGAGAAGCCGAGCATGTTGAAGCTGATCTCTGTGGCTGTGCACAGGGCCAGGCCGGCCATGACAGGGAACAGGGACAGGTTCACCCACAGGCCTGCAGGTTGCAAAATAAACAGCACACATAATGAAAAAGGGGAAAACTCTTCAATACCACATCACTCCTTACCTCCTTTCACTGTCAAAGCTCTTCTGGTATTATACTTGGGAACCAACAGTCAGTTACAGTTAGAGAAGCTGTTCCAAACTGTCCAAAGTGTATACCTCAGAATTTATCCGTTGTTTTTTTATCAAAGCTGGTGTTTTTCTGACAGTTGTGCATTACAAAACAATGACGTCAAACTCTACACTGCTGGAAACAATGAGGGGGAGTCATGTCAGAGAGGAAGATTCCAAACCAAGCCTGTTACTGAAAGTAAATATCCTGTCATAGTACCTTTACAGATTTTTTATTTGAAAAAGAATTGATGCTGTACAAATATTTTCATCCACAGCTAAGAGAATAAAAGTCACAGCACAATCACTAAATTTGTCATAAAAGCTTTGCACCCCATTCTAAATAGCAGGATAACCAGAATTATGGAGGGTCACCTGCTTTCCAGAAGGTTAGTCATGCGTCACTTGATGTCAGACAAACTGTGAGTGATCTCTAAAGTTAGATTATGTAAGTGGATGGAGATGGTTTCTCCTCCAGGGCATAAAAACAAGAAATTTGAAACTACGTTTGTACAACATGATGGGAAAAGTGAGTTCTTGCTGAGGGGGGAAGAGTTCTTGTAAACACAGCTCAGAAAACGTTTGTCAGCCACCTGCACTGTGTTGAGAAGTATAAAGTAAACAAGATGACACTCTGTTATCTTACGATGATATCATACCAGTCAAAGGTACAGCGTGTAGTTTTGTAATATCTAGTGTTGAAATTGCATGTTGCAGCTGAACACTCCTCACCTCACCCTCCCCTTCCAAACATGAAAAATAACCTGTGCTAGCTTCAGTTGTCATAAAAACTCAGTTAGTTTGTCCAGTCTGGACTAATGTAAAAAACACCCCCTCGATGTAAATATAAAGTATTTAAATATAAAGGGTATTTCTGGGGTAAAGAAAACTACAATTCATACAATTTAGATGAAATGAACTAGTGAAAACATCATGAGGATTATTCTACATTAAATTTCTGCCAATAGATCCCTTTCACCTAAATCTTACAAACTGGACCTTTAAGCATTGAAAGGTAAATGAGATAAATATCTCTCAGCATGCATGAATATTTGGATTTTACTTTGAATACTGCTAAATGTCTGTGATTATGTTATGGGCATTCCATTTTAAAGTTTTATTTCACATATTGTGTTTTATATATCGTTGCAGATCAAGGATCACAGCTGCAGCAGCATCATGGATCGTGGTGGCAGCTGATCGTGGATTATGATTTCAACTAGATTGCTTAGATATCAAATATACCCACATGTACTCCTGTCAGACATTATCTTTTTTCTGATCCAAATTTGTGTATATAAGCTATATATGGGATATACATTTGATGCAATGATTTTTTCCCCCATTATTTCAGGATTTACAGGACACCTTGGTTCAAATACATCAACAGATACCATCCTTAGCAGCTGGTATTACCACATTTCTTGACCTTATACAGACATACACAGATTAGTGTACCACTAAATCATGTGTCATCAGTGTCTACCTGTGTACTCCCCGAGGATCAGCCGGGACATGATGACAGTGAAGATGGGCGCTGAGCTCTTGACCGTCTCTGCAAACGACACCGCCACATTCTTCAGGCTCACCAGGCCCAGAACCACGGTGGTGAACCTGACAAAGACCCGGCCAATTTAGAAAAATCCACGATTAAGTTTGCACTACTTTCTTATAAGCTAAATAGTTTCTAATTGGTGATTGGCTAATTTGGGCTGCATCAGTACAAAAACACTGGTAAAAGTCACAGGAGTTGTTATTTAGATAGATGCATACATATGAGAAACGTGTGGTCCAAGTAATCCTGCGGTTTGTAGACAGAGGAGCTCACCTCATGAGTCCAACAAATAACATGATCATGATGAAGTTGGGAGGATACTCCGTTCTGGACTTGTGCTGGTACATGCAACAGGGGACATACATCTTCAGGCAGCCAATGACCGTGGTGGACACCATCTGAACAACACCTGGGGAGCGTGAGAGAGACACAATAGAGCTACAGCAGCAAACCCCTACAACATGAATATCAAAAAAGCTGAAACTGAAACCTGATTCACCATCACCTTGTTCTTCCCAAAGACAAAGCTCACAGGTTCATTTTTATTATAGTATCTGCAGCAGCTCAGCTCTACCTGCTGCAGGCTGTGTGTTTAAGGCTCAGCCTTTTATTTTCATTTATTTTAGTTAGTGAGAACTATCCTGCAGTGACACATAAACGATTGAGGCAGTAAATCCGACATCGTAAACAATTTGATGTTTAAAGTGTAAAAGTGAGTCTTAAACTGTTTAAGGGAGCGAACATGTTCATTGTGAAAAAGGTAATTTCATATCTTTTCTTGCTTCACAATTCTTGGCATGTGGCAGACAACTCTGGTTATTGAGGTGTCCCTGAATGCACCAGAGGAGTTTCTTTAAAACTATCTGCTCATATCCACATCACCAGTTGTGCAGGCATTTTGTTTTTGAGCAGGTTTCATGTCTCTGCATGTTCTTTTACAATCCTGGAAGAAAGTAATTCTAAACACTCGTGGCTCAGTTATATTCATCATGCATAGGCATTCAGATTAAAACCTGTAAAACTTGTAAAACATGTTTCATTTAACTGCATTAATAGTAAATATGAAAAGTGGAAATATAGTTTGTCCCTACCCAGCATGCTGGGCTCCCCCTCCAACAATGTCAGGATGTATTTGTTGAGGAACAGGGTGCAGAAGCTGAAGAAGTACCAGAAGCCCAAGTAGGTGAGCGAGCGCAAGTTCCAGACCCCGGACTCAGCCTCGATCACTGTGGTCTCTGTGACCGTGATCTTCAGGAAATGTTCCCCTGGCAGGCTCTCGCTGCGGGCCAGCACCACCCGCTCCTGACGGTTGCGGAACGGCGACAGGAGGCGCCACAGCGGATGCCTGGCAGAATGCCTTCTGCCAGACATCCCGCTGCGTGCTACCTGAGGGCCCTCAGGGGCCCAACAGGTGGGTGATAAGATCAGGAGCTGATAAAGTGTTTTTTTTTAGAGGTTAGTCCATCTTCTGATTGGTGCAGCAGGAGATGATGATGATGGGAGTGCTTCAAGGACTGGTTCTCTTCTGCTGCAGCTGGAAATAAAAAAACACATCTGTGTGAGGTGAGACGAAAATAGAATCAGAATCTTTGCAAAGCAGTTCATACTTATTACAGTTCTGTTAATATGAAGTGTTTTGTCTAATATTTCACATACAATCACAGTCACAATTTTTTTAATGATTAACACTGTATTTGTTTTTAAACACTTGGATAAGATGAGATAAGGCATATTGTGACTATAGCAATGTCCCCACCTTCTAAGCTCTGCTGAGGAATGGTATACATAACTTTATGTTTACATTTAACTGACTCAATAAAGGTAATTGTTGGAGGCTTAACTGAGACAACAATGACTGACACAAGGTCTTGTTGTGTCACTCCAGAAGTGACTCATCTTCTTTTGACCTGCTATTCAGAAATAAAGCTTATAAACATATTGCACCTACAATGCTTTGAGCATACCAGCTGTGTTATAATACCTACTTACCGGTATGTTATACTTTAGTCATAAGAACTTCATAGAAACACAACAGTGTGGCAGAAACTGATGATTTGGTTGAGATCAGATAGAAACTCTGGACCTTTAACCCACTCAGAGCGCACAGAAACTCAGCAGCGTGACACAGAAACTGAGCTGAGATCAGAGGAAAGAGATTTCAACACAAACCTCCAGTCACACAACTCTGTGCGTTCAACCACTCAGGCTGCGCGTCAGTCTCTGCTGTTTCTTCTCAACGCGAACCCTGCGGTCGGTCCGGTGAGCAGAACATTCACACGCTCACCTGTGTGCGCGCGGATGCTTCAGTCTGCGGCGGATACAAGTGTGTGAGTGGACGAGGCGGCGGGTCGGCGCGGAGATGTCCTGAGGAGGCGGAAGTTGCACGTTGACGCTCGCTACCTGCTGTTCGTTAGCGGCGGCAGCGCAGCACACAAAGAGGAAGCCAGCGAGCCGGGAGTGATGTCCGCCATGTTCCACAGCACAGACAGGAGACTACGCGGACACACACGCAGCTTCACATGCAGCTTCTCCTCTGCTGGTAAACACGTCAATGCTGCTACCGGACCGCTGCAGCTTCACGCTACCGGGAAACTACCACAGAGTACAACACCAGCCTTTCAAAATAAAAGCCCCACTCCTGAATTACTTTCAGTACTAACCCAGACGCCGGTGGTTTTAAGTAATTTTAATTATTATTAGTTTACTTTATCTTTAATACGTTAATTTTTTATTTTAACCAACGGGAATCAACCCGGATTTAGAATGAATATGCTTTTAATGTCAAGATAAAATCATTGTGTTTCCGGTAAGGCACTCGAGCTTGACGCAGCTGCCACGAGACAATGTAGGTGATGCTGACAATGATGCGTTCACTGTCTCCAGTATAACTTGGTTATTCAGGTGTGAATTTTATTTTAAAATTATAAATTAAATGTACAATTAAAAACTCAACCTAAATATTAAGAAGGTCGTGTTTGTTTGTTGTATTTCCCGACTGCGACCAGGAGAGGGCAGTGCACACACACGTGGCTGAATACATCAGTCAAAAATCACCTCAGCTACAACAACACTGACGTGGTTTCATTACAGGGCTGTGACCCAGTTAATTTGGATTCTGATACAGACAGGTTGTGTTTTTAAAGCAGCTCAGGGTGAAGCTGGTTTGAACTTTACTGGCTCTCAGCTGAGGGGCCAGGGTCCTCTGAAGGGGCCCAACACACACTATAACAGAAAATACGAAAACACAGCAAGAAATAAGAAAATACAGCAACATGAACTTCTAATGGAAAAGCATTGTTCGTCATTACAACTGGAAGGAAATGTAACAAAACATATATTTTTTAATTTGCCTTGTGTTTTTCATTTGCTGTTGTGTTTTTCATTTGTTGTGTGCCATTTGTGTGTTTTGTGATTTGTTGTTGTGTTTTGTGTTTTGCACATCAGGACCTAAGTTTTCACCAGTTCAATCTGAGGGGTTGTGAGATGAGGGACAAAGTTCAAAGTGCAAGATGTTTAAACCTTAACATCACATCTATGCCTTTGGCTATTTGTTCTATCACTGCTTTGCTTTTCACAACCTGTCTCTTTGCAGAACTATCAGTCTGTTTGTATGAATCATTAACTCTACTTCTAAGATTAAACACAGATTTACAGATAAGCCTGCAGTTGTAACACACTCACTCTGGGCCTCATTTCTAAAAGGCATCCTCTTAAAATACAACTCTCCAAAAAAATAAATTCTTGATCAAATAAAATATGGTCAGATATTATTTTTGATAATTAAATATGAATTATACAAATCAATTCCTCTGCAAAGTTAAAGAAGCATCATGTCATTTTAAAAGTGTTTCAACCGACAAGCTGATTTTGTTTGTTTGTGTTGCAACTTCCAGATCTAAACCTGAGGAGGTCTCACACATAGAGTATAAAGCTGCTCTCAGACATACACTAATGTCCAGACATTCTCCTGATATCATCTGGAGTGCCTGAACATGAGAACGCATATGAACATAAGATCAGAAGCTCTGGACATTATCAGGAACTCTTCCTGCCAGCCCCCTGGTGAAAGGTTGGACAGCTTAAATTTTAAAGCACATTTCATACACAGAGGTAGATTCAAGGTGCTGTGCAGAGACATTAAAGTAACACAGAGACTAAATTAAAAGTCTATTTAAAATCAGAAAGCAACAATTCCAATCAAAATAAAACTGATTTAATAGTTTAAAAGAGGTGAAAATGTAAAAGAAACAACATAAATAAAATCTGTAATTAGACAATAATTTGAATAATACAAATAAAATAGATAGGAATGTTAAAATATCAAATATAGAAGAGGTGGGGGCTCTTTGGCCTGTAGTGCTCAGGATTTTAATAACACTGATCCCACTCTTGTCCTCTAGGGGGCAGCAGCACTTTACAGCAGCGGAGGAGGAGGGAGAACAAAACAGGGAACAACAGAAGAAGAGAAGCCGATCCACCCTGTTTACATTGGACTTGAATCAGCTGGAGCTGGACACAGACAGACAGAGGCAGAGACACAGGCAGAGACACAGACAGGGACACAGACAGGGACACAGACCGGCAGCGAGAATGTGAGACAGAAACTCGAGCTCCTGCTCCACAAGGAAATGGACGAGATCAGGTCAGCAGCTTCTGCTCCACTCATTATTTCATCATGAAACTCGGTTGTTTGCGTCGTGAGAAAAGCAGCAGACTGATCGGAGGTGTTTCTCAGTCCACCGACATAAGTCATAAGTCACCACAGACTCGAACATATCAAACTACAGCTTAGAACGAGATGAAGTGTTAACAGGACGTGTTTATATATGAGCACTGAGCTGATGTAAAGTGTCTGCTGTCTCCTGTGCAGCTCTAACCCTGACAGGAACTAAACTACACGTTTGTGACAATAAGAGTTAAATAGGTTTCATATAATGAATGAGTTTAGTCTGTTTGTTGTTCATGTGTTCTTGTTCAGTGGGTTTACATTGTCTTTGTGTTGTATCCCCCTGTATTCAAAGATTATAACTATTATACGGGCGAAATATTATTAGGAATAATAGATAAATACAAAATAATGGCCACATGAATTAATCCCGCAGATAAAATATTCTAATATATATTTTCACTCATGTTTCTTTTTATTTGCAGCTCAGGATTTCCCTCAGAGGCATGTCCTGATTTGTCTTTTATTTTCATTTACCAATAGAAAGGATTCATTGATTAATACACATTATTTTACATACGTTTCCTTCTGCTGTGCGTCTGAGCAGAACAGAGGAGCAGTGATAGTACAGAGGTTTGTTGACCCCTCAGTCATATGCTGCAGTCATGTGGAGGGGTTTTATTTTGCCTCTCTGCTCAGCACAGTTTATTGTGAAACCTCAACCGTTTCCTCTCTGACTCGTGTTTCGATGTCTCTTTGCAGCCTCCTCTGCTCTGTGGACATCGGCAACCTCTGCAGCGGTTGTATTTATTTCTTGACAGTGTGTTTTTGGATCAGACAGTATTTGCATGTTCGTGCTGACTCAAGTAGAGATCTTTAAAATGTTTAAAGGCTCCATTAATACTGTTGTATTGTGTGTGTTGAGTAACTGTCATGTTCCCAAACCTCCCAACTGTTGACCGTTCAGGCCTCATCCTCACTCGTCTGTTGTTATTAAGCTGCTGAAACAAATAACACAAAACACCCACACTGTTGTGGTTTCACAGTAGGATCAGTTTCAGTTCTCGTCCTTACTAAGTCCTTCTGTCATGTCGTTTGCCTCAGGCTCAGTTTGACCGTCACATAGACAACAGGGTCAGTCTTCAGGGTGGACTGTCTGAAATCTGACATCAGACTTCTATACACACAAACACACACCATTGCTTTCTGTTTGTTTCACGCTCTGTTTGTATTGACCTGAGTGAGTGAGTGTGCTGCTCCTGACATGAGCGATAAAGACTTTATGACCTTGTTTCAAATTGTTTCAGTTTCAAAATCACATGATCGTTTATTCTTGAGTATACACCCTCCCTTCTTTCTTCTTTTCTTCTTCTTCCTCTTAGCCTGTTTCACACAGATACATTTTGATCTGTCTCAGTAATGAAGAGGTGGAGTGTGTGTGTGTGTGTGTGTGTGTGTGTGTGTGTGTGTGCGTGTGCGTGTGCGTGTGTGTGTGCGCGTGCGCGCGTGAGTGTGCGCGCGCGCGTGAGTGTGTGTTACCCGAGTAAGAAGTTTGTGGTATGATGGTATAATTTTCCATTACACACTTCTGATTTTTATTTCCATTTCAAGTTTCTGTGCTGGGCAAATAACTTCTGAAAATAGATAAAAAGTAAAAAGTTGCTTTTCCTGCTCTTTATTTTTGCTGAAATGCGAAGCACAGTTAAGTTAGCATTATTCTGGAGATAAAATAAAAGAATCCATCCCACAATTCTAATCTGTATTTCATTTCATTTACACCGCAGTCCTTTGTTGGGCAACCAACCCCAGGAGAGGTCAGATCTTCTGTCTCCGAACCTGCGGCCCAGACACCAGGAACTGATCCCGACACCGTGTGGACCGGTGAGACGCTCAAAACTGAGTACTACTGCATATAGTACATGTTCCAGTCTTGACGTTCCATTGGGAAATCACTGGTATTTTTGTTCGCTCTGGCCATTGCTGCACTTCCTGAAATCAACTGCTCTAAAAACAGTTCTTGGGAGTGGCAGTACATTTTTACTGCTTTTTCACATACTCACTAATGCCCGACCTGATATTTTCAGCATTTTGATGCCGATATTGGTGTCGGAACATCTGTGTGTAGGATTAGAATGAAATGAGAAAATGAATTTAATTATTATTTATTTATTATATACTATGATATATTATAATGATGTAGTCATTAGAGTATACATGTACTTCACATGGAACTAAGAATCCTAGTTTTGAACAAGCACCTAAAAACAGTGTAATAATCATTCCTCTCATTTTTCTGTACCTCCTACATATATATGACTCTTTAGGTATCTTTAGGTCTGTGTGCAATACTTTGAATTGTGACATCCCAATGTATATTCTCCACTCTCATGTGCAATAATCACTGTGAATTTTCCAGTATCTTTGTATAGTGTTTACATTTTTCTTTATATTTATATATATATATATATATATATATATATATATATATATATATATATATATATTTTTTTTTTTTATTCTTATTTTTATTTTATTTTTTTATTTCCATATTTTTATTTTTCTCTATCATAATGCCCTTCTGCTGCTGTAATGTTGAAGTTTCCCCAGTGTGGGATGAATAAAGTCTGTCTTATCTTATCTTTTTTCACTACCTTAGAATTAGCACTACAATTCAACAGAAGCGGGTCCTCTTCCACAGAGGCTGCCATGTTGTATTTTTACAGAAGCCCAGAATGGACAAACTAAACCATTACATTAGATTTGACATATCGTATATTGACTGAAGACCATCCCAGGTTCTTTGGAAGAGGAGGATGAGGAGAGGGTTTTCCCAGTGAATCCTCCACACTGAACCTTTTAGAAATCCTGTTCTCAGCCCAACTGTGGTTATAATTCATACTTTTTTCAGTTGTGAAATTAGCCTTTTCCTTGCTTTACTTGCTTGTTTAGGCCACAGTTTGATGACTGGTATTTTCATAATCCTCATTCTCTCCATCTCCACCTTCCTGCAGATAAAGCAGTGGTCGGAGCTGTCATGTCTGCTGAAGCTTTACTTCTGTTTCACCATAGCGTCTCTGCTGGTGCTGCTCGGCCTCACGGTGACCAGCATCGTCAAGCAGGGCACAGAAACCGACGTGTCTGATGAGGACAACTTGACCGTGTCTCTCATCCAGCTGGTGGGAATACGTGAGTAACATCTCTTGTGTCAGGTCAAGGTTTCACAAGGTTTGAATGCAGTGGTGTAACCGTGCAACTCTTTGTTGAAATTATCCCATGATGCACGCTGTGGGCATTTCTGGAGATTCATTTCCTTCAGATGGCTTGATACCTCATCTATAAACCTGAAGTCTGCTGAAGACTCATTGTTTCTGGTCTGATGTTTTTTACTTTCCAGTGTTCCACCATCAAACCTCTTAAAGATTAAATGTAGGGCTGCAACTAACTATTATTTTCCAAATGTATCACTATTGTTATAGATTCTTTTTTCTCATGTGGTCTATAAAATATTAAAACTGCAATCAAGTTCACAGAGCCGGAGAATCTTCAAATGTCTTGTGTCATATGGTCATTTAAAACTAAGAACAGTATTATCTGAAGAAGAGCAGAAGCTAAAACTACTGAAAGTTTTGCCATTTGTGCTAAAAGGAAAATGATTTAAACAAGTTAACAAAATACCAAAATATCTAAATATTCTGTCGATCCATTAACAGAATAATTGACTGTTCGTTTTGGCAGAAAATATTTCCTCCCAATGTTAGTTGGTTGTATAATTGATTGATTTTCCTATAGACGATAGCTCTGTCTGCAGCTGTCATCAGACTCATGAGTGGGAAAGATGAAGGTGTATTTGAGTAGAAAGACGTCATCGCTTGTACGCGCAGTCAGATGACAGCACAGGATGAGATGCATGTGCACATGTGCACCAGTTTGCACGGGATCAAGAGGAGTTTGCATGGCTACCGATGGTTACGGGATTGTCCATGTAAACATGATAATCTGGGTTCAGAATCCTGGAGTCAGCCCCATGAAACAAGTTTAGTGGTTTTAGGCCGAACTCAGGGTAGATCATCATGGGACACTGCAGGGCCAACTACAGTATAATAAAGTTAATATCGAGCAATAACCCAAAGTCCTCACATGTTCGCTGTCAGCAGTTCATCTCATTTTATTTCAGCTCCTCCCTTCCCACAACTCCACAGTTTCCACTCCATACAAAATGATTACTGCCACAGTTTCAGCCTTGTACTGTGCCATTAATGTCCTCCCTCCCCACTCCCCCGCTGACCTCCCCTCACTTTGCACTTTAATAATAAACAATAAACCCCTGTTCATTTGTTGCTATGTAAGATTACACAAAATGATTGTGACCGATTACCATTAAACTTAGTGAAAGAATGCATTGTGGGTAAGGGAAAATCCTGTTAAACTTTGGTGCAGATCCAGAGCAGAGGGTGGATCCAGGATTTTTTAATTTAACATTAAGAGACAAGGTGTTTTTATCGGGCAATTTTACTGATTTCCCAGAGAATAATTTGTGCATCTTCACGAAAAAAACCAGGCACGTTTAGTTAACTGATATCTATGAGTGTGTGAAATTTGGTACAGCTGATTGAAACTGAGTACGCACTCTACGGAGTCTTATTCTAGGTATACGGTGAACCTAAATGACCTGTATGGAGACATATGGTCAAACATGTTGCACCAAATCAGTGGAAATAGTTAAAAGATCAGTCTCAGTGAACACGTCATGTGCAGAGTCATAACGTTTTGGAGCCTGTTGTAGCACAGACCGTGACGATCATCAGGTTCATTCATTATTTGGAATCAAAACATGTTTCGCTGCACAACAAACTAAATTAAAATACTTGAGAGTTGTAATATGCATTGATTTGTCTTGGTTACCAACCATGTTAGCTGCAGCCCAACACATGCAGCATACTCACACAGCAAATGGAGCAAATACAGTTGACGTGTTGGATGAGAACATTAACTGTGTATGTGACCATTAGTGATGTGTGTCCTGCAGTGTTCTGCATCTACTACATCAGCCGAGGCGTGCTGCAGGAGAACAGACAGGAGCTGGTGGTGTTCGTGCTCACCGTGTTGGTCATCATGATCCGATCGGTGGTCAACTTTGCTGTGCTGGGGTCAAAAGACAAGCAGGAGCTGCTGGTAGGTCGCCCTCTGCTGGACACTGTTAAAAATCATTCCATCCAAGTTTTTACGATTATAATATGTGCAAGGACACGGCTTGAAGCACTGGCACTAAATTCGTCTTTAAAGAATACATTTTCTTTGATAGATTAATTTTTCTAATAGTTTTATAAAACCAGAATCAGCTGCTTTCAGACATGCTCTGAACTCCAGAGATCCTCCAGACGTTCTCTGCAGGGGCTGGATGTGTGCACACAAATGTCCGAGTGAGAGCCTCCGGAGTTTCTGCAGATTTTCTCCATCTGGCCTCCTTGTATAAAGTCCGCAGAAAGTTCAGAGTTCACTGACCCAGTAATCGTGTTTGATGTCAGTGATCTTTTACGATGTTCATGTGTAGGTTTACTCTTAGAGATTATATTTATCAAACATATTTTAAATGTGCTTTTTTCCTCCAAAGCTGAGAAGATGGAAAAAAGAAGTGCTGACAATAAATTCTTCTTTTTAAGATAATTTCATGAGCTGCTTTCTTGTTTCTTTGACTGATTGATTGAAGACAAACACAAATCAAAGTCTCACATTTAGTTGTTGTAGACTAATTCTAAAAAATGCAATTATAAACATGCATCTGAAAGATTATTTTAAATCAGTATAGAAAAAAATTGTAATCTGTGAAAGCAATAAAAACAAATGTTATTTTGCTATTTCCTTCATGTTACATTTGCAATAAGAGCTGATGCCGGTGATGATGTGCAGTAAACAAAAACATGTGAGCACGTTACTTCCTGCCTCTGTCCGCTGCACCACCTGAATCCTGAGGAGGATTTAAAATTTAATCCTACGTAAACTGCTGTATTATTATTATTATTATTATTTTCATAATCAGAATTTAGAAGTGCTCTTCTTTTAAGATCTTTTTATGACCTACTTTCTTATTTCTTTGACGGATTGATTCCCTAAATCTAAAAGTTCCTGACACCCAGCTGACAACTGTCAAAATCAGCTTCAGTCCTGTTAAATTAATTCATGGTTCCACCACTTGGTGTCACTGTTGTTGAAGTTTTCAATCACTGTTACTGTATCTGGGGTGTCAAACATACGGCCCGCGGGCTGGATCCGGCCCACCAGGGGTTCCAGCTCGGCCCGCCGGATGACTTTGCTAAGTGTGAAAATTAAAGACATAAATTGCATTTCTATAAAAGTAGCTGCTATTCTTAATCAGTCCACTGGGGGTTGCACTGTAAAACAAGTAAAGAGTTAACATTTAAAATATTTTTTAGATCTTGAGAAGTTTATTTTCTTTTAAAGTCAAATACAATATTTTTCAGTTCCAAATACCTGTGACTAAATGTTTTGCTCTGTAGATCAACTGTGATCTGAAGTTGTCACATGTGTGAATGACAAACTGAAGCAAAGTATTGGTGAAATTGCACTTGTTTTTCTTAATAACTTAATTAGTTGTGAATCAGAATGTCTCTTAAGAATATGAAGGTTTGTCATTTTTTTTATCGATCCAGTAATTGCTTCAAAAACAGCTTATATGTGTTGTCCGATGCTCCGAAGGCAGAAGTGACGCGTTTGACGTCAAATGCGTCACAAAGCGAGGGAATCTGCAGAGGAGAGCTCAGGCAGATAAACTGTGGGCCGATGTCTTTTCGTTTTTGGTCTTTATGTTTCTAGTTTATTGTAGAAAGACCTTAAAATAAGGTTTATCATCCAAAAACCTTCACCAATGATTTAAACATAGAGAAATATTGTCTGTATGCGCTATTATGCTATGATTTCACTGGTTTGGCCCACTTGAGATCAAAGTCAAAGACGGACAGATTGATTGATCAGTGTAACTTCACTGAAAACATCACGTCATGTACAAATGGAGTCACCGGCTGTGATGTGTGTGTGTTGCAGGTGCGCTTCGTGTGCATCATGTTTTTGGGCGTGTTGCACGTCTTCTGCACGTCGCTTCTCATCCAGAGGCCCAACATGATGGCGTTCCGTGTGGGCGGGGCCTTAGAGAGTGTGCAGGAGCAGTACTTCCTGCTCAACCTCTGCTTCTCCATGGTGACCTTTGACCTGCAGGCTCAGGTACACGCACACATTCCTCTTGGCAAACACGTCAACAATTCCAAGGCCAGTAATAATGATATGTGTTGGTTTTTGACTCCACCTGTGACACAATGTGATGAGACTTAAGCTTCAGTGTGAAGAATTTAGTGAAAACACAAGTGAAAACATCATATTCAATTTCTGCCAATAGATCCCTTTCACCTAAACCTTACACACTGGACCTTTAACGTGTGTTGCTTACTCTGTGGGTCTGGTGCATCAGTGCTTTTCCTTGGTTCAGTAAAGGTTAAATCACATAATAAATAAATGTGTGTGTGTGTGGTAAAAGCCCTCGTCAGACTCTCTTCACAGTGAAAAATAAATCCTCAGTCTGCTGAACTGGTTTTTGCTCCTCCAGCCTCAGTCAGAGATGAATCTATCTGTGTCAGAGGTGTTTTGAACAGTCTCCAGAGAGCGTGTGACAACTGCTGCTTGAGGCTGGAGTTGTAAGAATCACAGTGACAGCAGCGAGAACAACAAACGGCAGGTTTTTCCGGTCAGGTCAGATGCCTCGCACTCCGAGCTCAGCATGTGCTTATTTAGGTCAGGTGCATTGGTGCTCCTGCTCTTTCTCTCCTGCATCTGTTGAACATTAGTTTATACAAAATGGCTGCTATGCATAACATCCTGGGTGTGTGTTTGAAAGAGAAATGAATGCCAACGCCAGTATCTCGATGTCGGGCACCTGCTGACGGCTTCATTAACGATGTGTTGTCGTGTTTCAGTTGTGTCTGTGCATCCTCATCACAACGTTGGACTCGGCCATGTCTGCTCGCAACAGCATCATCCTGGGAGTTGGAGTCGTCTGGGCCTGCATCACCGCCGCTGTAGGCGCCGTCGCAGTGAGTTCTCTTTAGTCATCGTCTGTTCACGCCATGAGAGAAGCGACTTTAATATTATTATAAAACAAATCTGATTTTACAAACACATTGTTTTCCAGGTTTTAAAGGAAGCCAGGGTTCTGATTTGGGTTTTCATGCTGCAGAACCTTCCTCAAGTGGCCCTGTTTGTTTACCTGATGTACATGGTGAGAGGAAAAAATATTTACATTTCTCTGCTACAGTGTGAAGTGAACCGGTCTTATAATGCACTCGCAAATCACAACTGTGACTTTATTAGTGGCCTCACAGAATGTTTCTTTATTGCCTCCATAAGAGGTTATATTTTGTTGTTGGTTGGTTTGTATGTTTATTAGTTTATTTTACAAGAGTAGACAATATTCAAGTAAACAGTCTGCCCTGAAACTGGGTAAGAGGATGCAGTGTGGGTCAGGGAAGAAGACACTAAAGTTTGGTGTGGATACAGATCAGGGGTTCAAGGAGTTATTTTTTTCACTTTCTCTAACATTGCAAGATTTAGTTTTTCAACGTTTTCACCATTTTCCCAGAGAACAAGTCACGGGTCATAAAGCACGGATGATGAGTGTGTGCAATTTGTGTAGCTTGATTGAATTTAAGGCAACTGTTTGGCCTTGGCGGAGAGAAATGGTAAATGCTCTGTATTAGTAAAGATGATGACCACTCAAAGCACTTTATAGTAGTTTTTGCCATTCCATTTACACACATTCATACGGTGCATCCCTGTGCAGCACTTTCTCTGTGAGTAGGGGTCATTTTTGGGTGCAGTGTCTTGCCAGGGGACTCTTCGGCATGTGACCTTCTGTTAGAGGATGACCGCTCAGCCACAATAGAAGTATACTCCTGAGTGACATTCTAGTTTTATAGTGAATCATGTAACACCAATGGATAAAGGTTGGTTGATAGACCAGACCATTTGTTTGAATTAGCAAAGAAATGTATCTGTAACAGTGCTCCATATATCTGGGGACTATTTTCAGCTGCAGATTAGTACACACTTGATTATGATTATAATAACAGTAGCAGTATTGAGTAAAGACAGCGTCCATGTAGGGATGATGAAGGGACATGTCTCTCAGTGCAGCAGTGCGGATCAGTGCAGGGGAATGAGGGACATCAGGCTTCGAATGCACATATTCTGCACAGTGGCTGGTACTGCTACTCAGGAGGAAGAGCGGGTTCGATTCCCGGCACCCTGGGCAAGACACAGAACCTGAAATTGCCCCTGGTGGCGGTGCAGCGGATGAGGATGTGTGTGCGTTATAAAGTGCTGCATATAGAAATTAAGGGTGAATGTGACTTGTACAGTAAAGTGCTCTGAGTTGTCGTTTAGAAGAGGAAGAAAAGTGTGAATACATTTTTTCATGGGATTTTTTCAGCATCTTTTTTTTCTTGTAGGCAGATTGTTTCTCCTGTTTCCAGTCTTTGTGCTAAGCTAACCACATGTAGTGTATCATAACCTTCCAATGTAAATCTTGGCTAGAAAGATAATAACGTTATTTTATAAATGTACACATTTAAACATTTTCAGTTAAACGTCAGCATGAAAATAACTGCAGACTAACTGTCAAATGAACAGTCATGTATTTTTTTTGCAGAGATACAAATAAACATGTAACATAAATACTGGAAAAAATGTGTAAAACAAGTAATTGGAAAATAATTTGTACATTCTGACACGGATTGCAGCAGGATAATGATGGTGTGCTTTAATTCCAGGTGGGAGTGAAATGGTTTCAGGACCAGACGTACACACTGGAGGCCGCTGCCGTCACTGGAGCTTTGATCTCACTGGTGATTAAAGTGGTTTTATTCTGGGGCCTCGTCAGACTCGTGCACAGCTTCGGTCAAGGTCTGCGGGAGAGAAGTGAGTCCGACACCACACTTTTGTTTTTTTATCGTTTTAGTCCTGACCTGATCACATCCCTGAGGATTTTGTCTTTTGTGCTAATGTCGGTTGGAAAGCAGCAGAAAACCAGAGTGTTGCTGGTAATTGTTTTTTTTTTCATTTGCAGTGTTTGCGCCCAGCAAGTGATAAAACCCCCAGTGGTCGAGGAAGAGAATGTCGGCTGAGGACCTGACATCCGGAAGCAGCAGCTCTGCAGATTTTGATTTAACATTAACTCCAAACAAATAATGAGTAATT
This sequence comes from Paralichthys olivaceus, assembly GCF_024713975.1. NCBI lineage: Eukaryota > Metazoa > Chordata > Actinopteri > Pleuronectiformes > Paralichthyidae > Paralichthys > Paralichthys olivaceus. Next base: position 8,883,613 of record NC_091098.1, read on the forward strand.
TTAAAATCTTTTAATTGTGATTTTCAGCCTAATGTGCAGATTTAATTATATTTAGCAAAAATCTCTTTTGTCACTGTGCCTGTTGTATGTACAAGATGTAAAACCCCACACATCAGCTCGAAGACTGCAAACTGTTTTTTATGAAACTTGAAATGCCTTTGTAGCTTGGACTCAAAATGGTTTTTAACTTTTTTCTAGAGCTGCTTTTAGACATGCACTGAACTCTGGACATTCTCCGGAGGGTACGTATGTGAGAACCCGAGTGAGAGCCTCCCGACTCTCTCCTCCCAGCCCCCTGATAAACACTCCAAATGCAGGAGATCCTCTGGAGGTTTCACTGTGATCGAGTGGGTGTGTTGATGTTTCTTACACACCACAGCTGAAAACTAAAAAAAAAAAACCAGATGCTTTCTGCACTGGAATTAATTATTACTTCCTGCCTCTGCCTGCTGCACCGCCCCTCACCTGAACACTGCAGAAGTTTCTGTGTTGTAAATGTGTCTGAGCGGAGAATCTCCTGCTGCGTTGTTCATGTGGGAAAACTCCGAACATCAAAACCCTATTGTGCGCACATCCTGCAGAGTCCATGTCTGAAAACCGCTTATGTGCTGAAGCCAAAGTTGCTTTTTTAAATTGCAACGTAAATCTTGTTCATCTAAACTTTTGATTCTTTTAATTCTATTGTTTTTACTAAACTTTCTGCTGCACATTAACAAACTGAAAGGGTTTTTTATTCACAGTTCTTAATAAAATATAAAAAACATGATTGTTGTTTGGATTTGTTCCTGTTGCAAGTTATTTGGCCGTAACAGTTTTGCAAACATACTCAAAAAACCCCAGCATCCAGCGAAGTTCTTTTATTTTTAGATGTATCTGAATTCTCCTGAACTTAGTGGATAGAACTAACACACTGATTGACATAAGCCCAAGGACCCGATGGATTCAGGTGAGAAGAAGAACGAAACACAACTTTCTCTCAGTTTTATTAAAGTGCTCTGTAAAGTAACACAGCAGAGTTCAAATTAGAAACATTCACAAACCGACTGATACAAAAGAGGCTCTCAGAGTTGCAGAAGTGAAAAGCACTTTTAGAGAAGAGTTGACAGAGAAGATTCTGTGGGACCGAACAGATCAGAGCAGCGTTGGAATCGGACTGTAGCGTGTGGCAGTTTGGAATTTCACACATTCAATTAACTTTGTGTGAAAACCAGACAGTTAGTGTAACTTTGGCTTTATTTGATTATCTCAGTACTTGACGGTACAACAACAAGAAAAATATAGTTATAGAATCAAACCTTTTCTCCATCAACAAAGAATTAACAACTAAAGAGCTTAATAATGTAACAAAAAAAAAGGATACCAAACAGATTTCTTTTCATCAAAGACACATTGTAAACTGGTTAATAAACATCTTATCGAAACATCGCTGTATGTACAGGAGTTAACGGAATGATTTGCCTTTCAGAGCTCGCTTGGTGCTCTGGCGAGTTTCAACAGGTCGACTCCACAGTTTCATCTTTTTAATCAAACGCATTATGTTGAGCCAATTGACTATATACTCGTAAATATATATATATTAACATCTACACATGATATCTGAGAAGATATGAAAGGTAGGCCACCTCAGCTGAGGCAGACATGTAGCAAACTGAGAAGTCGATCGGTCCCTGGACAAACACACAACACCACCCACCACCCACAGACATCAGTCTATAAAAACTACATAGAGATCAGCTATGGCTTTAAAAGACATTTTTAAAAAAGGTTAAAAAGATGCTGAAGACACCTGAACTATCGTCTCTTTGCCTGGAATGAGTCTCACCTAACATTTCGTCCCGGCACATGGCCGCAGAGCAGAGACGCTGCGGAACAGACTACACTAAAACATTCTGCAGACAGCAAGAACGAGAGCCGACATGAAGCATCCAAGAGAAAATGCACAAATCTGTGCAAGTGTTAAAAAATTACCATGATGTAAACCTTGAAAAATAATATTTCTATACATTAATGATACCAGTGTTTAAGGCACAGTCTGTACAGTTGGGCCACGATTGGCAAGTAGATCAGGAATGACCTACATGTTGTGTAAAACAATACGTTTTCAATTTTTCCTGATTTGATCCACAGAAAACAGATTTTAACTGATTCTTTTTAGAGTGAACCCCGCCCTTCACCTTTACTGAGAGATCATCCTGTTGTTGTGGATGTGTCCCTGTCGTCTGTCTCAAAGATTAAAAAGTGCAAGAGCAGACTCAGGAGCGTCGCAGTAACTCTCATCCACAACTGTCACGGTGTGTTGTAATCCATCATCCCGACTCATTTACCCTCTTCAAGACAACTTTGTCGACAAACTGCATTTTGACAAGTTGCATCAGAAAAAAGGCAAAACGTTTCACACACATACAGAGGACTGGAGACAATCCTAGCCCGACAGTGATGCCAAACTCCATTCAGAGAATCAACTATTTTAATGAGCTCACACATTAGATCGTGGGCTTTTAGGGAATTTGACGACTCCTCTTTGCGCTGCATATTTCAATAGACACCTCCGGCTGTGCAATCCTGAGTCTGTGACCTTTAGTGTGTTTACTATGGAGCCCCAAAGAATTCAAGAAATTGTTTTTTCAAAAATGTTGCTTACTTGAAAAAGTCCCTTTTCAAGACAACTGAGTCGCAGTTTCAGCCAATCACAAGCCTACGACTTCTCAGACTCAACACCTGCTATTAGTACACTTCTACATTATTTACATTAGACATGGTGAAACAAACAAGAATGCTGGAAGAATACTTTATAATACAGTAATGATCTTGAATTATTTCAGTTTATCCATGATTTGATTTATTTTGATGATTAGTATTTATGTCAAATGTTTATTTATTTTCATTAGTTTAATTTAGTTTCACTGAAAACTTTGGGGGTTTCATAGTTTTTCATAGTTAATTTAACAATATTCTATGGAGTCATTTTAATACAAATGAGGGGCGACGTCATAGTGACTCTGTTTGAATTGAGTTTGGTGAAACTTTGAAACGGCACAAAACGCGGTAGAGTTAAGACCAGGACTTTTGAGCCGTGGAGACCTTGGAAAATACACTGAAGATCACGGAGCAGGCCTCAGAACTCTTCGTCTTCCGAGCTGAGGTAGTTCTGCTTCTTCCTCACGTTCCAGTGTAAACACTGTGCCAGGCTCTCGAACCAGTCGTTAACTGGGTCCCGGAAACAGATGGAGGGAACAGGGAAGCAGGAAGTGGTGATGGTAATACTGGAAGAGGGATGACAAAAGAAAGAAGTTAAGTGGGAGGAGGTTTTGTGTTGCAAGGGCAAAAGTCCAAACTCACAGGAAAGTACAGGTATTCGTAACAAAGGAGGAGGTGTCAACACCAGATGCAGCAACACAACTTCCTCCTGTAGCAACACTAGATGTCTGTTGAAATATGCTTCAATAACTGTAAATGACTGGCTGACTTATTTCAAGAAGCAGGAAGGTGATTATCTGCAGGTGAGTTACATAAAGGAAGAAACAGGATTTGTCTTCAGCCACCCAGACTCAAGCCCGTTAAGCAGGTTGATAAGGTTACATAACAAAGCCTGCGAGTGCTGAGGGAGTTACACTTATTACCCATTAACACATATGCATTATTCATTTTGCTTCTTTACAACGGTTTTTCTAGAGATAATCCAACACAGATACCAGCATCTGAAATGCCTCCGATTCTGCTGAAAATATCGGGTCAGACATCATCGAATACACAAATCTATGTATTGATATATATATATATATGATATATATTAATTTATACTGCAATTTTCTTTACTGCTCCAAAACAGCAGTTGCCGTGTACTGTCACTGGCAAGTCCTGTTGAGGCGCGGTGAAGAAGACATGATTGTTGGTAGTGTAGCGTTAGACAGAGCCAGCTAATATGTCAGATATTTGGGAATATCTCATTAATAATTCTTGCGTTTTCCTGAATTTATTTGTGTAGAGTTTCAATTACGACTGTCAAACTAGATAATTATAGAAGTTCTATAAGAATCATTCTCTGTATTTCTTTTTCAAAGGGTTTAACCTGAGTCATGCCAAACAACAATTGTAGCAATCATCTCTATCATACAGGGTTAGTAGCATACAGCTCTTAATAAATCCAGGTTTCATAATCTGAAATGAACAATGGTGTTGTACCAACTACAGGAGTTTATGTGGAGTGATGATCAACAGGTGCTGTATGTGGACTAACCTGTCTCCATGGCAGATCTCTTGTCTCTTCCTTCCATCAAATGACACCCAGGCTGTGTTTCTGGCATCACGAGACAACATGATCTACATCAGAAACAAAAAGACAGGCACATATTGTTTTCCCACAAAATGTCCTGCTGCATTCTCACATGGGCTCGCTTGACATTCTCTTAGGGGGCTGGCTGGAAAGGTCCTGGAAAATGTACATACATACATGTATGTAGCATCTTCATCAAAGTTACGTTAAATGCTAATTGTTGAAGAAGAAATGCCACAGATTGTGATTTCAGAGAAAAAAAAAACACCTCCATGACTCATTCAGACTTAGTGGGTGGGAATACCTTGAGCTCCACTCCTGCAGGCACCACGATGGGTCTGAAGGAGAGCGAGTGGGGGCAGATGGGGGTGATCATGATGGCTGGGACATTGGGATGAATCATTGAGGCTCCTGCTGCCACAGCATACGCTGTACTTCCTGTAGGTGTAGATACTATCACACCTGAGGACACACATACACAAACTGTGTAAAGAGACAATATCACGACGAGGCTTCAAAAGTGTTATTTTGAATATTATTCACAATTAAAGTAATTCATATTATTATGAATACTTTTTATTTGTTAGTATCAGTACCAACGTAAGAGTGCCAAAATATCACTATTACTATAGTAATTCTTGGGTATGACTACACTGATCTGATCAATGTGTCACTCAGTGTCTGGTTACAAAGTAGTGGAACAGCACATGCAGGCGTTTACATCGTCTCAGAACCTGAAATGAAAGACAGATGATCTGTCCACTCACCATCTGCCTGCACTGTGGTAATGAGGTGTCCGTCCAGGAAGAGGTCGACATTGGAGAGATAGGAGGAAGGTCCTCGGTCCAGCACCACCTCGTTTAATACCTGACACACACAGAAAACAACATATTCATGTGTTACACCAGCGGTTCCCAAATGGTGTTTGAGAGAAATGTACAATATTATTATTGCAATACTACTATACTACTACAGGGGTCCAGAGCACGACCATTCAAATCTGTGAAGTGCCACTAAAAATGTCCCTTGGTCGCACCATTGCGCCAAACATTTAGCTGGTGTGTCTCTGTATTTAATCGAGTCGTCTCATCTCCTCTGCAGAGTTTACACTCACACAAACAGGCCCCGGGCTGGCCCCACCCCAACTCACACACACACTGACACTTGGGGGGAGAGAAGAGGTAGAGGAGGTAGCAAGGTGTCAGAGTCAACCAATGTTAAAAGCTATGTTTTTAATATGTCATCAGTTACTTTCATGAACTTGAATTTCTCAACCCAGAGGTAAATTCTTTATCTCTAAAATTTCATTAAAAAAAACCTGACATTGTAAAATGGTGGGAATTATTATTTTGTGACACATCGAAGACCCTGATTGACAGCCAGTGCTTCACATTGACGATAACAATCTGACACACAGGTAGTAGCACAAATCCCTGCTTGTCTGACTGACATCTCTCAGGATGTCTGCACACCAACTGAAAATTACCCTTAACAAGACTGAACTACTTTTCATTCCAGGGACAGATTCTCCCACCCATGACCTAACTATTACCATTGACAGCTCCGTGGTAGCCCCCACCCAGACTGCTAGGAACCTGGGTGTGCCACTCGGCAATTAATTCCTTCCTGCCAGCATTACTGTAACAACTAGCTTGATTAGATACATCTCACTCAGGAGGCGGCAAAGGTTCTGGTCCAGGCTCTGGTCATCTCCCACCTAGACTACTGCAACTCCCTCCTGGCTGGTCTACCTGCTAGTGCTATCTGACCTCTCATCCAGAATGCAGCAGCTCGACTGGTCTTTAACTTACCTAAATTCATTCACACTTCTCTGCTCCTCTGCTCCCTTCACTGGTTACCAGTGGCTGCCCGCATCTGTTTCAAAAAACGAGTACTCGTGTACCGTGCTGTGAACGGATCGGGTCCGGTCTTCATCCAGGAAATGGTCAAACCTTACACCCCAGCCCGTTCACTCCGCACTGCATCTGCCAATCGGCTTGCTGCTCCCTCACTTCGAGCAAACCACTAAACAAAATCACGACTGTTTGCTTTCCTGGCACATATATAATATGGCATGCCTTTCAGGAAATTAAACCTTTGAATATATTGAATGAACCTTGAATATATGGAATGAAACCTTGAATATATGGAATGAAACCTTGAATATATGGAATGAAACCTTGAATATATGGAATGAAACCTTGAATATATGCTCACAATATGTTACAATCTCGTTGCAGCAATATTAAACTATGAGGACATCATTAACACACTGGTTAATGCGTGTACGGCCCAAAATCCCCCCCGATACCCCTGCCCAATGCCGTTCTTCTGACAAGGAAGTTCGCTCCCTTTTTAATCGTGGCAGACCTACTACAACAGGCAGGCAGTTGTTTATCAGGCCAACCTCAGCATGCCTTCAACCTCACAGGAGTGCCCGACAACACCCAGTGTACAATCTCCACCCGTACACAAGAAGAGCCCAAGACACTGTATGGTTAGCTTGATATAGGTGATTTAATGAAGGTAAAACACAGTGAAAGGCCGTGCGTAATGCGCTTTGACGCGGCACCTCTCCGGCACTGGCGAAGCTGCTGCGGCTACAGGGATTTCATGAACTGAAAGAGAGGCTCTTCGTAATTTGTTTAGATACAATAAGAATCACCCACATTCATAGACCAATGCAGTCTGAATATTTAGTTTAGCATTGAACGTATTTGATGATCCGCGACACAGCTTTGGGCACGTTACTCACACAGCGGTCTGCGGACAGACAGACAAATGTATATATTCAAAGTCTCATTCCATGTATTCAACGTTTCGGCATAATCTCATTATGCATTTGAAGTGACACTTCAGGTCACACTCAGTGAGCTTTCACAACTACCATGTTTAACTCAGATTTTCTTAATTTTTTTGATTAGCAGGTGTGAAAGGTGCATCACACCATGGTCCAGATGAAGGGACCAAAATAGGGTCTGGACCAGCGAGGTGGTCTCTGCGTGGATTAGATGAACCATGGTCTGGATCATTTCCAGTATGAAACGATTTAAGTTGAGACAACATTCTTAAGTTAAGTTGAGATTTCTTACAGCTTTATACTAGGAGGTCAGGCAGAGAAAGTCTGCAGAAACTGCGGAGCGTCTCACTCTGACATTATCATTCACACATGCACCTCCTCCAGAGGAAGTACTGAGGAACTGATGACGGTTTGCTCATATAGGTCTTGAACAACAGGTTTAATGCCCACAGGCGACAGCCAAACCATTATGATGAGATCACATGTGTGAACATATTACCTGATACTGCATGGCTTTGCGGCTACTTTCAATGTCCCCATTGGTCAGGATGATGCCCTTTTCGTCCACTCTGGCCTTCTTTTCCCAGTTCTCTTTAAGCACCCGCACTTTCAAGCGACTTCGCAGGACAAGGGCAGCGTTACCTGCAAAGAATACACATATTTATATGGTGTTTCCTCTGTAAACAAAAACTGGAGCACAACAAAAACTTAGCAGGCGGTTTAATGTTGAAGAGAGATAGAGGCTGAAGATTCAGTACCTTCAATAATTTGAGTGACCTGAGACTGGTAGCTGTCGAATTTAAAAGGGGTCAGGAAGCCTAGGGAGCCCAGGTGGAAGGCCATAACTGGTGGAACGCTCTCCTTCAAATAACAAGAGGAACAGTGATTTATTTATACAACACATTAAGCACAACAGGAGTTGAGCTAAAGTGCTTTACAATCATGGCAAAGGAAGACAACACAAGCATGGATAGGATGTAAGGACAGGAACCGGCATAGAGTATCAGGTAAAGAAGTTACTTTCTGACAGTAAATGTGCAGACACACGTGTCTGCTGTTGAATACCTGAAAGAGCGAAGATGCATAAAGCAACGTTCCATCTCCACCAAGACAGATGATGAAGTCTACACGGTTTGAAATGTCGTCAAGATCTTGGAGAAAAAAAAAACAGAGTCTATAAATAAAGATTTTTGTTCGTATACAGAGTTAGTAATCACAACATAGACAGGCTAGTTTTTATACCCTCTCTAAAAGTGCAAAATTTCTTGGTGATGGCCCCAAAGTTTTCATCGCCTGAAATGGCCGGGTCGTCCAGAACTTTATTTTCTACGTAAACAATCAGCTTTTTCACCTGGAACAACACAAAATAATACAAAGTTAGTTATTCCACTGCAGCAATTTTTTTATCATCTATATTCATGCCAAGAAGAAAGTGCTAATGTTCTCTCGAACCCAGAATATTTACAGCTAACTCTGTGGATGACAGAATATTTATACATAATAGGGCATCTATGGTACAAATCTCTGGTGTAATCAAGTCTTAGTAGCACAGGTAGCTTGATCCCACAAACACTGGCTGTGTTGAGTGTCAAAGGCAGAACATTACGTGGTCATACCTCGGTGAGGAATATGCAGAGCTCTTTGAAAGGCTGAAGCAGACTGGCATCTCGGATCTTCTTGATGACAAGGACACTTTTTGGTGGCTTGTTCCAAGTCAGTCTCTGGTTGGCGGGGTCCTGAATGTGCCTGAACATAAACACACATAAAACAACAACAAAAAACCTGTCAATGAAGGGTAAAACAGACTCAACAGTCAAGTCATGATTCTCCAGGAGACAAAAAACAACATCAAATTCAAAATAACACCTGAGCATTGAGCCTCAGATTTCTGCTGATGTAAGATCTGTCATAAACAGGCCTGCTTAGTCCCGATCCAATTAAGAGACACCAGCTTAAAGTCTAGCTCTGTTGCCACATAGTGTACTGTACTGCTGACTCCCATGTGTCAGCTGCAGGGTCGTCACCTTAAATCCTGACAGACACCGTGGGATAGTAATGTGCAACATAAAATATTTTTAAGAAAAAACACATCAGCTAAAGGCAAGATAAAAGTTTGTGACAAATGACATGCATTCAGGGATGGCAAACAGAAAGACACTTTACTGATGCAAAGTCTACACAAGAAGAAAAAAGGCCATTAGAATAGAGGTGGGTAATGTCTGCCATCCGGGTTGTATACAATCTATGAGACAGTTCGACTTGGCCTGCGAGACAGCTAATCAATAAAAAGTTCTCATGGTGGGAATAAAAAAAACCGTAGATTTTTCTGGTTGTATGTCTGAACAAAACAGTTACATCTCTGACAAGCATCATACTAACTGTCAAGAAAACAGAGGTAGGAGCAAAATGTTGCCCTTTCCTAGAGTAATTTACAAATGATTATTTTTTGGTGAAGTCAAAGACAACTCTTTTTTGCAGGGACTTGCTCACTGTGATGAAAATGGACAACTGTGTCATTTTTCCAACATGAAGCTTTCACAATACCACAATCTGACAGAGACAAAGTTACACAGGCAGGTTTTGTGTTGAGCAAGCTGAACACTTAGAAGATGAAACCTCAGTCAGAAGGAGAACTTGTGACAGAGTGATTTGTTGTGGCTGTGGAGCTGCTTGAACCAGACAAAGTCTGTTAGTTTGTCTCAAAGAACCGTCACAGAGTGTAATACTGACATGGCAGTAGATAGTGAAAACACACAGAGGGAATTACTGCCGTTGCAAAACATGCATGGCACTACGAAATTGTTTGAGCAAATTGTTTTGACGATGAACATTTTTGAAACATTTATAATATTAACAGTTTAGTGGCCCTGCCACAGATGCAGCCCCAGTCATGGCTGGCCCATAAAAGAAATTACTGGATTGGAGGTCATGCAAATCTGCTCAAACAACTTATAAACTGAGGTAAGATGTTAAACAAACCAATCATGTAACATAGTGATAGAAAATGGCTGTCATTTGGCCTTCATGGTGGAAATCACTAGAACGCGACTATTATATCAATCAACCAATTATACCAGTCAATGATGGCCTAGATCAGTGGTAATTGAATATACTGGCAAATTATATGCATTAGTCATCATATCCACACACATGCGAAAACATGTTTTGCAGATACTGCAGGTATATTTGGGGTCTACCTCCCAGAGCTGAAAGTCTCTAAGGTTCCAATCAGCTTCTCAGCTCTTCCAAATCTGAAATCATTTAATGAAATAATTCTAAGAGAAATTGAAGCTTTGCCACGAACAACTTGCATTTTCCCTCACAGCGAGAGCAAAAGCCTGCAATGACATGAACATGCAGGTGAGTTTGCAAAAACACCTTCAAGCATTTGTCGAGAGGATTCCTGGAATGTGAAATAAACAAAAGGACCTGCTTGTGGTTGTTAAGCTGTTAAACTTAGAATCAGCTGATGAATCAGACGAACTACAACAAAGTCAATGAGCTGCAAAGCAACAACCAGCTCAAAGCTACAGGAGGTGCAACAACTTGAACTTACAAACTGTGGGAGGGTTTTTCCCCATTCTGCTGATATGTGCAGAACAAGACTGACAAACCCCTATGAAAAGCATCATCATAGCCAACATCACTACCATCTGACATCCCATGCTTCATTAAAGAGAAGTAGTTCAAGCCATCTCATTAGAGAGATTAGTGTGATATATGATTTCAATAATGTAGTTTGGCCCTAAAAGAATGTGAACAATTTTGAACAGGCCCCTGAATACATTAAACTCCCCTCAGTAATTCTGAGTAACGAAATCCAAGAAAATTACAAGCTATAGCAAACACAACATCATCTTGGTCACTTCAATGAAAGTAAATGATTTACCAATTCACTGTACTAAATCTCAACTAGCATAAGAGAGCATCTGCCTCTGCCAAGGCCCAACCGTACCCTTTATGAAACCCCATATAAATTCACTTGATCAGGATTTTTAGTTTGGATCTGCATCAAATTGAACACACTCATAAACATGTCTGATTCTTTTCATCAAGATCCATTCACCTTGCTCCTGGCTGCAAACTCAAGAGACAGATATACCTTTATGAATTAATGTAAGCGTTTAATATACCTCAAGAGACCTGCTTGTTAACCATATTAATATTTCTTTAAAGACAGCCAAAAGAAGGAAAAACATTCTGTGCTTTATCCAAACCTTTGGAAGCACACTCTATTCGGCAGTAATCCTTGCACTGCCTGCGTGTGCCAGTTAATATTTCACCTATGTAACAAGTTCTCTGTGTTGAGAAAGATTCATGGAAGATAGAAGAAACTGCTCTCACCATTTCCACACTTTGTTGTCACTGTGGTTTGCAGACAAGTCCTGCAGTACGCACTGGTTGAACTTCATGACTTCACACATGAAACCAGGATGCAACTTCGGGTTTCACTCAGCGGGAGAACGAGTCTCAGTCAAAACTCCTCATCCTGCCTTTAACAAGTTCCTGGAGTGCAGCTCATTGTAGAGCAGCTGCAGCGATGCAGTCCCTTTCCTTTTTGCATTCAAGGCGTGACGCTGACAGGCTGAGTGAGTCTCTCTGTGCACCGTGGTCAGGCTCGAGTGTCAGCTACACAACCCTCTCCGGCTGGATTCCCTGTGTTTACATCTGTTCCCCTCAGGACTCAACACTAAACCTTCCTGGTGCAGAGTGCTGCTAAACGAAAGCTCTCACTCATCTTAAGGTTGACGTTAGCCCAGCCTCCGCCCCCTCTGCTGAGCTGAACACGCCCACTCCAGGGGAAAGGCTTTCCTCACTGCTAAGGTGTGATTACTTAAAGCAACAACAATGACATGTCTGTTCCTAAAACTACTTTATCCATGGTGATGACAGGTATTGTACCACACTGAGTGATGCATCATTCGCCTGTACACAGGCAAAGCTTCAGGTCATTCTATGAACAGTTTTCAGAAAGAGACACTGAAGTCTTTAGACCTGAAGGAGGGGGAAACATATCAACTAAACCTATCTACTATCGGAATACACCAGGATGTGATTGAGCTTCCTGGTGTTTCTTTACTGTAATCCTGATGTTTACTTTACACACTTCCCCATATCTGGGGAACATAAAGTTTAGTAGCTGTATAATGTCATCATCTGTATAGAAGGAACGGTGTAACAATGTAATAAAGCCCCTTCAACACTGGTCAATGGATACAATCAGCATTGACTTATTGGGTCAAATGACTCTGCAGTACACACTACTTTGGCGAGAGTTTCTGGTCCTTCTGTGACTCCATATGTTGAGCAAAACTTGTCTCTCTCTCTTGTTCACTCTCAGAGGGAGCGGGGGAAGGTACATAGAAACAGCTGGAGTGGCCAGTATCACTCACAGTCACAATGGCCGGTGTGACTTGTGTGTGTGTTGTATGGATAAGATGCAGATGTAAAACTTTAACAACAGGGAAGGGACAAATAAACGTAACATTGCCTTGACATTGACGATCAGTCTAATCATAGTCAATCACTAAGATCCTCGTCTCCTGTTAACACTGACAGTCAGAGCGTTTCTTTATGTAGCAGACAAAATAAAAGATGAGTATGTGATGTAGCAACAGTAATTGCTTGGTTCTGTTGAGTTCAGGGTGTGTTCAGGGTGTCGGTGAAGGGTGGAAACCTCTCTCTGAAGTTGAAAAACAAATGCTTTCCAACAATAATGCCCCAATATATAGAAAAAACCAACAACCACACCCTTCAACAGAGAAAGAATAAGTGTCCCATGACAGTTTCTACTCTGAAACATTGAAACAGAAACTACTTTACTCTGATATTTTGTGCCATGTCACCTCTTTCTTTGCTTCATGCACTAAAATACCATGTGTTTTGTCTGCCAGTGAGAGATATGACTAGGTCTATTTGGAACTAGGTCTTCCTTAAAGCAGACCAACCTTTCATTTAGGAATAAATATAGCCTGGTTTTACTAATTTTAACCTGTCTAGCAGCTTTGAGAGAGGTAATCCTTCAATTACTGTCACCTAAAGACAAACAGTGCCTGGAGCCACTTATGTGACAAATGGAGTGAAAAGGTCAGATGTCTGATGAGGCTTTGACTGGAAAACATGAAGTGTTTTTCATATCTCAGCCTACTGAGTGATAATGTAGATCTGTCAGTATGGTGCTGATAAAGCTCTAATACTTTGAGGCCCATGTTGGATTCCATGAAATATCAAAACTACTGTAGCTAAAATGCATGTAATGATCCTACACCTCTGTTACTGAATGTTAGGAGATTTATGAAGGTAGTGTATTTTGCAGGGTTATTGTACTGAATTACATTAGATCTAAAAGGATCAGTACAGTTGTTCGCTTCACGCTGTACTCACCTCCTTCTGTGTTTTCCTCTGTGTTTGTTTGTTTGTTAGCAGGAGGTGGATTAGCACGGAACTTGGGGAAGGATGTGATTTGTTGCAGATCCAAATAAATATCTGGATCTAGTGAATTTAAATGTGGTTTCATCAGGGGACGGTTAGGCCTCAGTGGAGGCATGTGAGTGCCCTTTAAATTTAAAAAATCAATGTTCTGTATTTCACCACTAGGTGTCACACTTTACTCGGCTTCAACTTAATTGGCTTAAAATCTGAAATGTTTCCATATTGGAGAAATTTTATTTTTGTCTAGGACGAAATCGAAATGTTATGTTGCTTACTGCTAATAAAAACAAGTTGGACTTAGTGCCATGATGGTGTGAGTGCTGGGTCGCTGATGTTAGCTACTTTTTCCATTCACCAGAACCTGTCACGATGAGACATTTATGACAATTTATATAAAAATATTTGGGTTAAGCTCCTTGATTTAAGCTCCTACACCGAACTATACAGATCTTATTTTGTGTCTCCTCATTCTGCTTAACTGTCCTACACTGCGACGTCAACAGACACCTGCATGCTCTGTCAGGACTTTACTTCAATACTACGGACTTACTTCTTATTTGCGTCTAGGTCTGGGAATCTTTTTCAGTATACATAAGAAAACAAAACAATTTTGTTACCTTCATTTGAGAAACAAAACCCCACTTTGAAACACATTTTTCTACAAAAAGGAGGCAACATGAGTTCTCAATTGTTAAATGTTTCCTATTGGACTGTGATTTATAAAGTGAACATTGCCTTCAGGTGTGTGTGTGCATGCTTTTATAAATCGGATTCTTGTTTTGCCTATGCCATTTTTGGCTCTTTTGCACACGTACACTTTTAGTATGAATCCTATACACTGTTTTATAAATGAGGCCTCTGGTGTTGACTTCAAGAACTAAAGGTGTTGGTATTGCAGGGACTAAACTCTACAACAATGCAAGATCGTACATTGAGTCATGACTATAACGCATCTGTAGAAACACTTTTTACGTTGTTTTTGTCCAACTTACATGACTGTGTGTGGATTCTGGAGCATGCATGCCTTTGGACCAAACGTAGTCACAGGGCTTGGTCCATGAAGTGACTGAGTTCTCCTAAAAGACACAACGACATGACAGACATTCAGGTTCAAGATACAGAAGGTGCTGGACAAGTATGTAAACAAAGACCATTATTTATTTCAGAAAAACACAGTGACTTTAAGGTGGTTGCTATTTTCAAAAAAGTTCCATTTTATTTCAGGTGCAATGTGTAAAATAACTACTGTGTTCACTGTGAGCTGTACAGTTGGTGTTCTGCATCCTTGTTGGCTGACTTCCATCTCTAAAATTCCCACATTTTTAAAAAGAGAAGTGAAGAGGTGAGTTCATACGCTATGAGAGAGTTGTGTGGTTACCCACTTATAACAAAACCACAAGTCTAACAGTACAATGTGATCAACTGAGCAGCTGTCTGTGACCGTTTATAGTGAACGGGTCTGGGATCAGACACTGTGCCAGATTGTATGAAACAATAGTGTGTGTAAATGGTAATAATGTGTAAATGGTACATTGTGAAATATTGAAGAACAGACACTTCTGTCTGTCCTACCTGTGGAGCAAACACTGCATCAGTCAATGATAAAACAAACCCCCACAGTTTTAATAACCATTAACTCGATCGGATCACATGTCTGCTACTCTGGAGTCATGTCCACAGGAGGGCTGCTCTCTGTCACAGGTCACTGAACCCGAGCTGTGAGGCAAAACAAAATGGCTGACTACAACTACAGAAGCTTTTGCGCCGCATCACAACATGACAAATCCTCTTAGCGGTCTGATTCTGTGAATTCACCATCTGCTGTGTGCTGGTCCTTAGAGCTGCATCCGTCAATATCTTTATATGAACACCGAAGGAAATGAATGTGACTGGTGTCACTCATGGTGACAAAAGAAATTTGATTGTTCTTCAGCCTTTTTAAGGCTATTAGTCAGGAAACCAGAAACACAAATGTTGATAAAGGCTGTGGGTCACTGTTGACTGTTTACTTGTTAGTTAAAAAACAAAATAGGTTTGTGCTGTGTGTGTGTCGACTTCATCCCA
Source organism: Paralichthys olivaceus (assembly GCF_024713975.1). Lineage (NCBI taxonomy): Eukaryota > Metazoa > Chordata > Actinopteri > Pleuronectiformes > Paralichthyidae > Paralichthys > Paralichthys olivaceus. Next base: position 8,899,182 of record NC_091098.1, read on the forward strand.
TCACTAAAAACAGAGTAACCCTGACTGATCAGTACTTTGGGAATATTAATCATGGATATCTGGATTTACACGGAAAAATATTCAACTTAAAATATTATAAACAGTGCATTTGACAGAAAACATCACATTTTATGTGTGACTTAACAGCTAATCATGGGAAAAATTGAAATAGAATTAAAATAGATGACAGTCATAATAATTTCTCCAGTGTCACCATCTTGTCCTAGATTTTAAAATGGACTCTAAACCATGATACTGAAATGTAAACCCAGACATGTTTGCTTTAAGATTAATTCACATTAAGTCCAGAAGTAGATTTGACTGAAGGAGACAGTCTGACAAGACTTATCAGTAAAATCCATTTTGTTCTATTTTGGCCTGGTTCTGATCATCCTCTAGGTAAGGATGGATATAGTAACATGTAGTTATCTTGAATTATTACCTTTCTGACCTCTAATGCTTGACATAATATGTTTATCGCCGTGTGCGGGCCCCTCTCCCAAACCCACCTGTGCTCAGAGGAGCTGCTGGCTGATGAGGTGCTCAGGCTGCGGGTCTTCCTGTTGCGTCGAGCCAGGTTGCGGCGGGCGACCTCCCCTCCATCACAGGTGGAGCAGCAGTACGGAGGAGTTTCCACTCGCACCTCCTCTCCACTATCCATTACAGACAACCAGGCTGCCAGTGAACAGATAGGACACGTCGATAAATCATAAAAGCTGGAGTTAAATGTGAACAGGCCAACACTCATTTGTCACGCTAGTTACACAAACAGCACAACCCTCATCAGAACTCCTTTGCATATAAGAAAAGCTGTTCCAAACTCCATAGAAAGAAAGGACATTTTAACTGATGCTTCATGGACACATAGATATCCAACAGAACATTCTTTCACATGTAGTATACATTGATAAACAGGAGTCAGTCTTTCATTCGGCACCTGTGCTATTCACCGGGCCGGACATACTGATACACATTTTTAACTTTAATATCCGTGTGATGACTCTGCTGTGTGACAGAGATACAGTGCTGTGCTCAACAAGTATGTGTCAATGACAAATTAAGTTCTGCCCAGATTTCTGACAAACCTGTGGTGCTCAAGTGTAAAGCCGCACATTGGAGTTTTTTTAATGTCATGTCAATTATAATAATGTTTTAACAAGTTCCATCGCGTCAGGTTACCGCAGGTTAACTAGCTGGATAACTAACGGACTAACTAACCAGCTTAATCTTTTACTAATCATGCCATGGCTAACGGAGGCTAGCGGTCTGAAATTACGTAGCTTTGTAAAATAACATTTGTCCAACAGTCAAACTATTGCTAAACGTTAGCCACGATAAGAGCTCACACACAGTGATCTGATAGCGTTAAGCTAGGTAGCAAGCCAAGCTACTAGTTAGCGGTGTTCAGCAGCACAAAGCTCCGAATCCCCCCCAAGTCCCAACAATGTGTGATACCCACAACGTTCCGACGAGGCGACACGAAGCTGGAGCGAAGCGCAGCACGATCAGACCGTCGCCATCAGCAGACACGGAGGTTACACCATCTTAACGCAGAGCTGTCAGCGGTCAGAGCTTCACTTCCTGACACCGGCCCACCAATCACAGCGCCGCTAACCGCTGACGTCATGTTGGACGACCTCACCGAACAGAACAAAAACGATGGAAGTTTTCAGGAGCCATGTGAACGTGTCCATTTAGAGAACAATGCATTTCTGATTCTAACAATGATGTTTATTAACAAAGTTTATTATTCCAATAGTGAGTATAGTCCTATCAACTCTACATAAATAGAAAATTAAAATTTCCCTTAGTACCTATCTGGATCTGAGGGCAATAAAGGTAGTGAGGTATTTCCAATTGAAGAATTTTAAACCAGATACACTGGGTTTGACAGAGTTCAGCATTAAGACAGTCACTGGCCTGACTCTGTCCTGGCAGAGGAAATAGACATCTCTATACTCTAAACATCTAAATGCTTCATGGCGACCTTGATGCAAACACAAAACTTGTGTGAACGACTGCACAGAGGAGTCAGACTGATTCAACAGTGGATAAGAAATTGTTTATTTGACTTGAACATAATTACAAGGAAACCAAACAGTCTGCAACATTCTAGCTTCAGTGGGAACCGCTCTAAGTGAATCACACTCAACACAGTAGGTCATCTCAAACTGCTTTTTATTACATCTTAAATAACAGTACATTTTAATATAGTTTCTATCTTGCATCCAGCTTTCGGTTGTACACTGACTGACTTTAAAATTAAATACAAAAGGTGAAAAGGGAACAGTGGGGGTGCAGAGCTCTACAGTTATTTGATGGAGAAAGAGAGAAAAGGAAAGGGAATTTTAATAAATTTTTAATATTTTTTATTTCGTTTTATTTTTTGCCAACTCCAGGCCTAACGCACAATTACAGCACATTTTTTGTACAGAATGTCCCAGAGAAAAAACAGAATGGAAAAAATGTCACTACTGCTAAAGAAAGAGCGTCTCTGTTTACAAGGAGAAGGGAACAACAGAAAATTCTGCCATTCAATTGCTGCAAGATTTTTTTTTTTTTTTATATTAAAGGACAGAAAAAAACCTGTTATAAAATGTTTTTCTTGTAAGTGGAATTTTGTTTGCTACAGTAGGAATGAAAATTTATTTGTTCCATTTGAGATTGTGTATGTTTAAGGTGAATGAATGTACGTATGCATGTGTGTACAATTTAAACATTTACGTTACTTCTTAATTTGTGGAATCCCTCCCAAGTATGGACCAAGTAACCGTTTATGTTGCAGGGTTTGCTTCTCAAGTGCATAGCTTTGACATTTTAGTTGAATCATGTATGCACAGAGTAGCCAAAAAAAAGAAAAAGAAAAAAAGAAATCAAACAAAAGGAAAAATATAAATACCATTGTATTGATATATTCAACAGGTTATTTTCTTAAAGAAAAACATCAAAGGACTCAATTTCATATGCACCTTTTTAAGCAATTCTACAGCATGCGATTCTAAGAGATAACCCACCCATGGCAGACAACCAAAATCTTTTTTTTCGTTTTTAACTTAAAAAGTTTCAATATCATTATTTTCAAACATTGATTTATACAACATGTCATTCACAGAGTAGTAACTGCATTTCCAAGCACGGAATGGGCACCTCTGTTAAAAGAGAAACGTCCGGATTGCAACCGGGCGAAAGTGGAGGTACTACCGACCCGACCAAATCACATCACCGGTCCCAACCACGGGCAACAGAAACCAGGAAAAACAAAACTAAATCAAGGGAGAAAAAAAATGAATAATTAAGGGGGCAGGGTGGATTATGATCCAATGGGTTAATCTTCATTTAATTATTCTACACTGTCGCCAGACAAAAAGGTGTAAGAATGGTTAAAATGGTTTGTATTTTTTTTGTAGTTTTTCGTTTTAAAAACGAGCATTCATTATCATAAACAGCATGTGCTTGGTTAGTTAACTTTTTTTCCTTTAGACATTATTCTATATATGCAAAGTTTAATTTTTGTGCAAACAAAGATTTGTGGACTACACTGGAAAAAAGAAACAGTAAAAGTATCATGGGACTAAATATACAGAAGGGCCAGAAGTGGCTTGAGGACTCCCTGTTGAAGCTCAATTCTCTCGCTTTGTTCTCCAGTGGGATAAAGCTGGATTTAAAATGACATGATCTGGAGGTTCTTTTACTTTTCAACTTAAAAACATTCTCTAAAATGTGTAAAGACTAAGAAATAAAACAAAGCTTTGATCCTTATTTTAAACATTAACTGACAGTTCACTGATCTACGTCTCTTTAACAAAAAATAATCATGAAAACAAACAAAAATAAACATGGACAAAAAGCTATTAAGAGTTAGATCACTGTCATGTAATAACCTTCACTCAGACCTGACCTGTGTATAATGAGGACGCAGGGCATGTTTGCTTGGTGGCGGCAGCAGTGGTGGGATGTTTGTTTTTTCACTTACTACAATATCAGACCATGGCCATGGGAGGAATGCACAATTTTTCCCTCCATTCCATTTAGAAACCACTCAACTTTTTTTGTTTGTTTTTTTGTAGCTGAATGAGTGACAGACAATTGTGCTCTTTTAAATGAGAAGGAGAGAGAGAGAGAAGAGAGAGAGAAGAGAGAGAGAGAGAGAATTTTTGCCCTTGATAGTTTTTTGGGGTGTTTGGAGTCAGTATCATGGTGTTTTTTTTTGAAAAGATTGGATATGCAATAAAATTGAACATTGTGATGTTGGAATGGTCTTCCACTCAAATTTGGAGTCCGGATGCCATCTGGAAAAGCAAATAAACAAAAGGACAATTTACAAAATTATTACCATTATTCAGCAATATAATTTATTCACCAGAGAACTGTAAAACTGTTCAATCATGCATTGATGTTTGCAGTTGTGCTGGGTTGAGACAATAATTCTGAAATGATATTTGGGGTTTGTTTACATTTGCTGGGCTTGCTAATAGATTGTTTACTCTGCATGTGCCTGTAATGAGGAAAACTCAGCTCAGGTTGTCCATATGTGAATAAGATTTGAGAAAAAGATCGGACAGAAACTGTCTCTGCAAATGAAAAGAAAAACATCTGACTGGATCAAATCCACTGAAAATCTATTGAAATTCAACACAGGGCCACTCAGGTAATATAATTCCACTGTATTTTGCAGTTGTGACTTTATACTTTTGGTTTAGTTTCACTTCATGATTAATTTGATGCACCTTTATTCTCAACCCCCAGGTGGCAGTAAATGAAAACTCTATCTGAGGCTCTGTGCTTGGACCGTTTCTCTGACAGCTGTCACCATAAAACCTTCCTCTCTGCTCACTCACCTTCAGACTCTAGTTCCAGATCTTGAGGAAGCTGTCCCAGGACCCTGTTGCCACTGCCATGCCGTCATCAGTCACACCCAAGCAGCTCACCCGGTTATCGTGACCAGCCAGGACACCTACAGAGACAGCAGAGTCTGAGTGACAGCGACAACTCTGCTCTGTCTTAAGGATACATGCTAGGTTAGCTATAGCTGTGAAGACCAAATGACAGGATCTCCATAACACACACACACACACAAAATAATAATAATCAACATTTCTATATTAATGTCATGTTTGTGGAAAAATTAGGGTAATATAGACATTGTGAGGCAGGATCAGGACATTCAGAGTTCTGACAACATCCTGCCTGACATGTTTTAGTTGTTTGTTTAACACCATGAAGAGTCATATGGCACCGTAGAAGCGCTGGACAATTATTCCAGTCTTATACTGACCCAATATCCTGATTAACAATATCATACCGCTGATGGATAAAGTAATTGTGTATGTTTGTATATCGTATTTGAAATAGGTTGCTCAGATGCAGGCCTCCTCTGATCCCTATCCCACTAAGCAATCAATAGCTGTAAAGTATTCATGCCTCCACAGGGGCTCCTCACTGCTGGAGCAGGTGATGCTTGCTGTTCTCCAAGATGTATATTCATGCATTTCATACTCTGCTGAAAGAAACAATATCAAACTTCTAGTGTCAAAATTCAAATCTAGAAAAAGTAGATTGCTGCTCAAATGGTTTGTTTGGACAGTCCTCATCTAGTCTTCTGTAGTTTGCACACAACTGAAGACACCTAAAACACGACTACCGAAATGTATCGTACAATACATCTAACATAAATTCATACAACCATCTGCTCTTTGGTAGAAAGTCAATACAAGTGGTGTTATTAGAGTTGTGTGAGGCACAAAAAGAAGCCCCAACTGTGCTGTGATGTCAGCTAGACATGCTACATGAAAATATGGCTCCAACAACCAATTAAGAAGTGTCAATAATTTATAAAATATATATTTAGTGTATACAACACAAATTCCTCAGCCCTGCTGCAGCATCTTTATCAGTCATAGAAAAAGGTACATTAAAAAATATGCCAGAATAGAATCAAGGCTGCAAAGGACAATTCAATTCTTCTCTACTAGACTTAAATTTAATTCTGTCAGGTTTCATGGTTTGGGGGTGTTTGCTCACTGTGGGACCTGTTGGGTTTCTCTTTAATATTGTTCCTTGAGATGTGATTTGGTGCTATAAATATACAATTTTAACTTGAATTCTGCTAGAAGACACATTTTCAAGTCCAGACAAATAAATGTGGATTGGGGTCTGAATTTGAGATGTTAACCTATACTTTAACAAGCCTTGCAGGTCTGGTGCTGAGAGAACGGTGCTGGAGTTGTGCATTTTGCTTAAAGCGTGATGTTTGATTTCCAACAAAAATTGTGCTTGTATGAGCACCAAGAAGCTAACTTCTGTGTAATCACACCACTTAAATTTCCTCCACTCTCTTTCCCAGTGTTTTTCAGATTTGCCTTCGAGCAAGCAGTCGTCCACATGTCATGTGAGTTTTTTAAAGAGGCATAAAGCTGCAACTTGTGAAGCTGCTAGGCAAGAAATGTTGTGTGATTGTCTCTCGGATGGCAGCCATGGAGCCCTGCAGCTCCTTCAGAGACTCCACAGACCTCCTGCTGGTCGGCTGTATCCTGCTGCATATTCAGGGACTTGAAAGATTTGCTTGTATCCTTTGCCTGATGGGTAACACTCAGTTTACTTTTCATTTCATTGTTTGGAAATTTTCAGCTGCCTTACTGATGTAGTTTCTAACAGGAATATTACAGAATTAATTAAATAACTTTTTACAATTACAGTGAGCCTGTCAAAAACAACTCAATCACACATACCCACTGTAGTTCAGGTTGACGTCTTTGTACAAGAGAATTATTAAAATACCTTCCTCAACAAGAAAACCAAATCCACATAACTACATTTCATTTTGTCACATTACCCAAACAGCAGTATGAATGGTGCTATTCAAACTTTATGTATTATGTCTTTTGTCAAACTGTGATAAACTGATGCTGTTGCAGTGAAAAAATTATAATTTCCTCAGCCACAGAGGTTATTTTATCATCTGTGTTTGTTAGTTAACAGGATTAATCAAAAACTGGACAGGTTACCATGAAACTTGGTGGAAGGATGTGGCATGGATCGGAAAAGAACGTAAAATTAAAGAACTAGATCAGTGGGCAGATCCAGGATCTTTTATTTAACTCTGTTAGAGATGGTTTTTCAACATTTTTGTTGATTTCTCAAAATTGAAATTTTGTTGCCAATCCAATAAAATGTGTAGATGGAGAAAAAGGGGACTGTTGAGCCTTGGCAGAGGTAGGTGCTTCATCAACCATTCTAGTCTCTTATTTATCAGTGCAACGATTATTAAAAATTAGTATCTCATATCCAAGTTGATGCATTAATCCAACTTAAATTCTAAGTAGGCCTCTTGATGACATTATAAACATCTCTACAACAAACTATTCTAAACTGTGCACCACTGTATAGTATTAGAGTAGCATATATTAAAGCAGTAAAGCATATATCTTCTTAAGGCATCGCTTAGCTTTAACCAAAGAGAGGTGGTGGGATGAAAATCCTGGTCAATTTCTGTACAACCGCAAGGACAAAAATCCTCAGTTTCTACCCACTCACCTCGTCCACAATTCTGAGCTGACTCTGAAAATCGTGTTTACTGATGGTTAAGCAGTGAGATGAAAGTGTTTCCACTGTCATGAAGTGACAAAATAATTTCCTATTTGTTGGTTTGTAGATAATGCTAATTCACCTAAAACATGTCTCATATCAAGGTTCTATCACATGTTTCCGATGTGCTATGAAGAAGTCAGTCAGGGCAGCACTATCCTTTAAATCGGCTCTTCAGTTCTGTGTTGTGGCTTACCTGCACGGTCGGCCTTCAAAGTGTCCCAGACGTTGCAGTTGAAATCGTCATAGCCGGCCAGCAGTAGGCGGCCGCTCTTTGAGAATGCCACGGAGGTGATACCGCAGATGATGTTGTCATGTGAGTAAACCATCAGCTCCTGGTCGGCGCGCAGGTCAAACAGCCGGCAGGTAGCATCGTCTGAGCCCGTGGCAAAGGCGTTGCCATTGGGGAAGAACTGCATCAAAGGTCAAGGTAGATGTTTCAGTTGCCAATACTTGCATGTCATCACATATAAATACCTAACTTTAAAATGACTGTAGAAATTTACACATACGCCTTTAATTGGTCACTGTGATTATCCTGAAGTCATTTTAGTTATTAACAGTATTTAATGAATTTTAAGTACATGAATTTGTATTTCAGTAACAATTCTCTAGTATACACTACTATGAACTCCTCTGTAACATACATTACTCTGCAGAAAGTTATAACTTCAGTTCAATGCATTTAAGGAATTTGGTGTCAGCTATGCAAGAAAAACTATCAACACGGCTTTGAGAGCATAACACTGGAATGCCGTGGAACAGTCATCAACACCTGACTCCAACAATCTGCATCTTTATTTGCAATTTGTTTATAAAACTTGTGACTTTACTTGGACATGCCCTCAAGAACCTACTCACTCTGACAGACAGTATCTGAATGTGTCTTGTATGTCTAGAAACTCGAGACCTTGATATGTGTGAGTGTGTGCATGTGTGCGGCCTTACGCAGATGGCGTTGATGTCTGACTCATGGCCAGTGAAGGTCTGTCGGCACATTCCTTCTCTGACGTCCCAGAGCTTGGCAGAGGCATCGCAAGCTCCAGACACAAACAGCCTGGTGTCGGGTGCCAGAGAGAGACTCATGACATCACCGGTGTGACCAGCAAATGTAGTTGTCTGCTGACCAGTCTCAATGTCCCACAGAGCACTGGAGGAAAACAAAATGAACATCACCAAATTTCAGCTGAAACATAAAAATCTACACCTGGAGTCATTCAAGAGGGAAACTGAAACTGTATTGAGTCATTCTTATCCAGGAGGTTACAACATTTGGAGTTTAAGATTTTCTTAAACAAGGTAAAAAGGTATATCTAAGGTAGACAAGAAACCTACAAAGGGCCTGAATAACATATATAATAATAGACCTGCAACTAATACCATATTTCACGGCTCCATAGTGCGACCATGCTAGTCACACATGCAGCCAAAAATATGTCAAGGGCAGCTAAAATATTTTCATTGGTTTCAACAGATTGCCTGACATTTAACACGTCTATCCATCTGTACTTGTGTGAAGTGTTATTTACTTTTCCCACCTACTTAAAAACAACAAGGCAAGGGTATGTGTGTAAAAGTGTGGCTTGTGCTTCACCTCAAGTTACATCACAACCTTAAAACGTAAGGTTCATTTGAAAAGGTAATTTCAAATGACGCGAGTATTGACTTAGATTTACATTATTTTGTTGGAGCTGTTAACCTCCACGACACAAATCCAAAAAGGTCAAATCTTTTAAAAATGTTCTTATAAAGTCCATAGCACATTGTTATATCAAGGGCAGAATAGTGGTTTAAGCCAAGAATTACTTGACCAATTTCTTTGGTTAAGACATGATAAGCATAAAAAGAGAAATACACCTAAAATGTATAACTGCAGCGCAAAAATAATATTTTGGGGTGCTCTTGAATAAAAAACATGGGCCGATTGGAGCTGGAGCTTAAAGCGTTAAAATTTAGGACAAAACACTTTTTAAGAGTAATTTCATGTGTGGTGGTGATATATCAAACTGGACTGAGTGCAGTATCACAACTCACCAGGTGGTGTCTCCAGAGCTGGTGACAATCTGGTTGTCATCCAGGAAGCGACAGCAGGACAGGTAACCTGTAAAGAATAAAACACTTTAAGGATGGACCATCTTTTCTGTAATATTAAGAAGCACAGGCTTACTTTCCTCACTGTCTGCACAGACAGAGAAATCTTACTCCAAAACATCATCACTTGCTCTGTTTGTCTAAATGCGGTGGAGATGAATCGACTAACTAATGCCAGAAACTGAAAAAAGCTTTAAGACATCTAATTCCATTCCTGCTTCCATGGTTCATCCTTTACTAGCAGGCTGAGAGTATGTACCCCTCCCTATAGTGAGGAACCTAGAACTAAAATGCTGACACACTTCCTGCATCATGTGACACTGATCAGATGAATGCTCCTTGTCTACAGGCTCAACACTTTCATTAGTGTGAGCAGGGCTACGGCTCAACCAGCTCCTGTTTCATAAAGAGACAAACGCACCATGTGACTGGCATCTTTTAGATGTGAAAATAATCAAGGTTACACAGGCACATGGGGTTGACAGAGGGGAAAAAGAACACAGCAGATCAGCTAATAATAGAACTGCTTACATTTGACTGGTTGTCTGTAGGAGAACTTAAAAATAAAAATGACAGTAAAATGCTCTCATCAGTCCAGGTAATGTGCCCCATTCTTACTACCTGAAAAAAGCTTAAATCACTATTTTCCCCAAATCAGCTGTGATATTTGGTCTCATCTCCACCCAAAGAAAGATGTAAAAAGTGTGAAATGCAAGCTACCTAACCTCTACCTTATACCTATCTTGTCATAGTGCATGTGATCACACTGAAACTAAAAGTTCAGTAATATCCTCACACTTCTTACTTTCATCAACCAAGATAAAGTGTGCAGATCTTAGAGTACACTTAACAGTAAATCATGAAATCAGTCAAATAAAAATTCAAACAAACTTCTTAAACATCATGTTCTTAATACAACAGTATTCCTGAATGGGGGATTGTTTCGACATTCTGTTTTTGTTGTTGCTGACTTAGGACCCTCCTTTCCAGGATGCCTGAAGTCAGACAGTTCAGATTATTCTGTATTCTTATAAACTTTTTACCTGTGTCATTACAAAGTACACCACCTAGGGGGGTACACTACTTCACAGATGAATGACAGTGGTCAGGATTGAGGCATTAATTAAACAAAACTATGTGTTACCTATGTGTAGGATCAAAAGACATGATTTATTTCCCCACGATTTACAGAATCTTTTTGAACTGGAGACTTCTTAAGGGAAATGCAGGAGATATTCAATACATCGGTATAAATGTGAACTATTGACACATTGATCTGGCCTTTAAAAAAAATCCTGTGACTGATGGTTGAAAGCACATGCTAATGGGTGTGTGCAGCTTACCTGTGTGCCCAGCCAGTTCACGGCTGACACGCACATTTCCCTCACGGGTCTTCAGGTTGTAGATGGAGCAGATGTTGTCCAAGCCTCCACAGGCTACGTAGTTCCCAGAGGGGGCATAGGCGCACGTCATCACCCAGGAGGAGCGCAATGGGATGGCGTGGACCTGGAAGAGAGGAGGAAGATTTAATATTAGATAGTATGCATTGACAGATGGAAGAGAGAGAGGTGAGGACATGTGACAAAGTCTGTCCGCAATAATAACTTAACCTTTCAAGGACACAATGGCCACTATAAATAGCATTACCTGGCACACTCAAACTTGTTTTATACTAAATTCAGCATTTATTCGAACTGAAACCAGCAGCCAGGAATGTGGGAGCAATGGTTAACACTGATGAACTGGTAAAATTATGGTTCACTGGAGAACAGACTTGCCATGTTTAGACCATATAAACTTGACTCCTTTATGTCCAGTGGGTTTCACTTTTTTTAATGTGTTAATTATTCCAGCGCTAATATCTGATTGGTAAAATTTACGATTGTTTTTAACATTATAACAATATGATAATTTAAATCTAATGTACTAAAAATGCTTTTCGGTTCCACGACCATCTCCCTTTGGACAAGCTGACCAATTCAAATACACACACAGAGTGCATGCAACATTTTTCTTATTTAAGTGTAAGAAAAACATGCACATATCATAGTCCACCACGGTTGTTTCAGTTCATTGGGATGTGCTTTTTTTTTTATTGTACCTTGTTTGTGGTGTAGCTGTCCCAGATAATAAGTTTGCCATCCTGAGAGGCGCTGACCAAAAGCCTGATGAAAACAAAGACAAGACAGCTCAAATTATATATTTCAGATGCCTAGTTCGTTCAAACCTCAGGAAACGTTTCAACGCAGTTGAAACAGCAGAAAAGAATGACAGCATGCAGTTAGTGTCTGATTAATGCCCAATTTCTACTTTATTAGACAAAAAGAATCATCTTATTCTGTTATGGATATGTTTAAGTATACAGTTTTATTTCAAATGGTGATGGTGCATCAACATCACAGTATAGGATGGAGAGGGCTAATCCTAAAAACAAATGATCCAGAGAGATGAGGCACACTGATTCTAATACAGTTTATTACTTTCAAGACCTTTTTCACCTTTCAATATTTATGTGACTCAAACATTGCAGAATAAGGGCAGTTATCCTTCCAGGGTTCATTACAAACCCTGTTTTTGCTTTAGAGCAGACTCTCAGGTACCTGTGGCTACACTATCTGGGTGAATCCATCAAGAGTAACCACAGTAACGGTCCCAATGCACAAAGGAAAAGGAAGGAGTGAACACACTAATGCCTGGTGGGACTACGCAAATCTTAACTACCAGGCTGCAAGGAACTCGCTCACATGTGCACACTTCAGCAGGATAATAGACCATTGAGAGAAAGGTTTGTGCTGGGAATTCCAGTATAGAAGAAAATCAGGTTTCCTCTTTTCCAGCCTTTAAGTAAACTTAGATTAAACCCTACATAATGTCTGGTGCAATAGTCTGCAAGATGTATGCAAAGGGGATGTCATGCTAAAAACATGAATTCATTCATTTGACATTATGACCTTGAAAAAGTAAGTTTGGGCAACCAACAATAACAGTTTAACTATCATAAAACAACTACAAATCAGTGTCATACAGACATTTTAAGATGTATATTTGTGTAGTTGCAGGGTCCTCCCTCAATATATCATAAACAATTGGCTATTGAGGGGGAAGTGGAACCAACTGATGGGGTTCTTTCTCAAAGTGGAAACACATCCCAGTCCAATTCAAGTTGTGTCTCTGCTGTGGCTAAAAATATCTGACTTAGCCTAGACAACATGAAGGGTCAAAACCTCTTTATGTGACCTTCTTTCCGGGTGGCTGAATCTCAGCAGGTAGTCTTATAAATACCCCTACTCCACTGAGAGGTAAAATATTAACAGAAGAAACAAACAAACAGTAACACGAAGAATAAACAGTGGATGGAAAACAGTGGTACAATATTTTCTTAGGTATATGACTGAGAGCATGATGAGGTGACATGGCAGTTTGCAAAGACCTCTCTGTGGACTGACACACACCAGGCACCACAGTGATTAAGTTGTTGGTTGCTGAGGTGAGAGGTGCATGCAACTCCAGGGAAAAGAGCTTTATGTGAAGTGAGGAGTGTTGTTGCATCTGCCTTGGCCATCAGCCTCAACACATCTCTGACAAAGGCAGACTCCATTTTGAGTATTTTCCCTACCCACATACCCCACCCCCAATGCACACAAACACAGCAGACATAGACACACAACACACTCAAAGAGTAACTGGTGAATGCCTAATGTGCTTTTAACCATCTATTACCTTTGTGCATGAGTACAAATATATTGGAGCACTGAGTATATGTTAATCAGACAATTTTGGACACATGTCAAGACAAAACCTGTAATTGGATGCGAGAGAGCACTATTGTGGAAGGACAAGGACCCACAGGAAAAGTTAACAGGCACAAAGACAGTCAAGCATGGTTTTATATCAATATCCTCCATTTGGGGCGAAGGGGGTTGGGCTGCTGGGATGAGATGGGCAGAATAGAGTTAAATGAAATTACCTCGAGTCAGTGCCCCAGTGCATGGCATAGATTTTAGCCAGATGCCCCCTCAATGTCCGTCTAGTGCGCATCTGAATTCGGCCAACAGGGTCGATGTTAGCTGTGATCTAAGCAAGGTCAAAATCAGCAAAAAAAGACCATGAGAACACAATAAATCTACTGCTTGCATTCAAACTTCACGTAGTTTAGATTGGTGTGGTGGTTCATCTATTTGTTAAAGATTTAAAGACGACAAAAATGGAAGGAATGCAGGCTTCAGAGGATGTGTTTCACTACCCAACCTAACATAACAACTTGGTTTTAATCAATTCTGTGTTACATCTTATCATAATTTAACAGTAAACAACAATGAGTTAAGATCATAGCAAAAAATGTCTTACCTGAGACAGGGTAGCATCTGCACACGCTTTCCTGGCATCCTGAAACACAACAGCCCAGTCAAATTTGGCATCTTAACCTCAGTGAATAAATGAGACCTCAAAAACCTGAAAACTTTATGATCAACCAATAAACCACAAACTTGTGAAAATGTACAATTTTGGTGGTGGTTCTTGAATTTGTATTACAATACTGATCAATTTTACTTATCTCCATATATAATATCCTCCCCAAACAGACTGATATCATGTTGAAGTTCACAGGTCAGTGGGATCTGCTTCATATCACCATTAAAGCAGTTTCACCCAAACCCCTAACCCTAAGGTTTCCTCTTTGTTGCATATCATTTTTGAGATGTCAATGAGAATCATGTACAGGCATTTGCAGATGATTTCAATTTAACAATTATCTCTGAAGAGAAGTTTAGTGGCTCATGATGGAATCCCATAGGTGTCTTTGGCAGGGTTCCAAACTGCGACCATTTTGGTTGCAAATGAGACCAACAATCTGTCAAGTGTGACTAAAATATTTCCTTGACCACACCGGTAAACCTAACATTTTGCTGGCCTATCTCTGTATTTGATCAAGTCGCATCGCTTCCTCATCTCATCTGCAGAGTTTTCACCCACATACACAGGCCCTGGGCTGGCCCCGCCCTCACTCACTCACTCACTCACTCACTCACTCACTCACTCACTCACTCACTCACTCACTCACTCACACTGGGATTGGGGAGAGGTGAACGAGGCGTTAAATGTCGAACAGTGATGACAAAAAGTATGAATACAGGGTTTCCACGAAGGACCACCAATACAAACAGGATCAGAGCAGAAACAGCAGTGGGTTTTTACTGTGTCAGAGTCTCCTGTCTGTGTGCTCCCTACACACTCCTGCTGACCTGAACTCACTTTACACTTTAACAATAAACACAAACACTAGTCATAAGTTATTAGGACCTGAACTGTACTAAGTTTACTCTGTGTTTGTTTGATTTACTACAGGAGACACATATTTAAAGACAACCAAAATGTGGCGAGCACATAGACAAAGACACACACACAAGATCCTAGGGGAAATGCTACAATTCTAATTTAATACAATACAAACCTAAACGCTAATCTAAATCAAAACCATCCCATCCTGTTAACAGAGCTGGTAAAATATCTTGTGCCAAATGTTTCTAATAATGTACCACATTAGAGATTTCCTTGTTCAGTTTACAGCTTTACGTTCTCTGAGAAGCAAAATTGGTATTGTACAATGAAATATCCTGAACTGAATGAAAATTAATTTGAAAATCAAATTGAAACCCACCCCTCAAGAAATGACCAATATATATGGGAACTGTTAAGAGAGGCATAATCGGTGTATTATTGCAGTGCCAAAAGGTGCAATGAAAAAATGGCTAGTGCACCCAAACTAAAAAGTTAGGGGCACCAGTGCAACCAATGTAGTTAGTTCTGGAGCCCAGGATTCTTAACATAATGTCACAGTATATTAAACCTGTAAAGGGTTTTTGAATTGATGCAGAGTAAATTTGAAATAAGGCAGTGAAGGACTTACTCTGATCTGGTTCTTGAGCTGCTCAGCCTCCTGGCGTAGCTGATCCAGTTCACTCATTTTCCTCTGCTAATGGTGTGCTTCGCTCCGCCGCCTAGACTCTTGCTGATCTGGAGACAAGAAATGCAATGCTTAACATACATGACACAAATTAATTAGTTAATGTACACAAACTACACAATTCAGTCTTTAACTTTTTTTTCTTAACTATGAATTATCGTGCACTAAATTACATGTAGGCCATTGGAAAAAGTGTGAAGATCATTTTTACACCTTCTTCCATAATGATTTTCGTGGGCGTGGTAATTTCATCAAAATTCAGCTGTGGCTCACAAAATGTCTCTTAAATCTAACTTACACGAACTCAACTTAGTCGCACAGATTCACAACAGCCCAAATCTTTCTAAACAGCTCAAGACTTGTCCTTGCCAGCTTGAAACTGTTACCTAGCAACAAGCATAGGCTAAAGATAAAAGTTTTGAGGAAGATGTTGAATTGGTTCTCTCTCCTGAACAGCAGCATACCCGTGGGTAAACATCTTGCATACACTAAGCAGCTGATGACCATTCCTCAACAGCCCAGGAAAAGATAAATACCCAAAAAAATCCACTCAAACATAAGGGACCAAAACATACCCTGCTACTGACAAATTTCAGCAGGGATTAAGAGTCCAGAAAACAAGAAAGTTGAGAGGCAGATCAAAAGGCCGGCTTTGGTTTCGTTGCACTACTGGTCCCCCAAACCGCTCAGTTGGGAAGGGTCTGCCGACGCTGTCAACGGTCTGGCCTCTGGACTCTAAACTCTCCTCCAATGTCATCCCTGTAATCCTGGGACACAGTTGATTCAGCTCCTCCAGTAAAATCCGGTTAAGACAAAACCTGCTGATGATCCTAAAAGCAGTGGCTATCCTGCTGACCCCAATCCTCTGGTTGACACTCTTAGCCCTGACACTTTCACTCTCCATAGACAGACGATAAATTCTACTTAAAAGAAGAACAATTGTAACAATTATGAAGACTAGCTTTTAGGTTTTGATTTGAGGCACCCTTGACTCAGATGAAAGTAGTAGATTGCGCATCATTACTACTTCAAGTGTCCATAAAAGCCGGAACAAGTCATCGGGTAAAAATTTCCATTGAAAACAATTGGCCCCAGGATGATTCATAATTTCAGTGACCACATCCAGTTAGGTCAATGAAGGAACCATCTTCCTTTGCTGCCTTCATCGATTACCCTCACAATCATTTAAAGCTAAATCTTGTTACAGGAACCAGATCACTGCCTATCTGTCAAATCCAGTACCATATGAGCTACAAACAAACCTTACCTCCCTGTTTCTCTCAGTTACGCTAAAGGTCCTCTGTGCTGGGGAGTGTTGAGACCATCTGAATGAACACCTTATCCTTCAAGCGCCTGACATCTCCGTAGCTACCTGTCACCTGATTGGCCAGTGCTGATAAATGGGTCTGCATCTAAGCAAGGCGCCTTAACCCATAATCTTGGTGATAAAAACGTCTCATGGTAATATCACAGGCTAATTCCTGTCTTCTCTGTAACAGCCCTCTTTGTAATTGGCAATTAACCACACCAGTGGACTTATCAGTAATAAAGTTAAGTTATAGGCAAGTCAGCAAAATGTAAAATGTGAAAATTTGAAATAGGTGTATTAGACCAACGTTTATAACCTATATTGATAGGTTATTTCCAATACATTGATATTTCTTACACGGCAATTGCCCCAAAAATCCAGTATAGTTTTTTTTTCCTCATTCCATGTTTTTATCTTATTTGAATAATTGTATTAAAATGTTATTTTGAATGTCATTATTGCATGCTAATGACACTATGAAGCTCACCAGAGAGATTAAGAGGCATGGCAGTGAATAAAAGTATGAATTGTCAGATATAGCATGTTTTTGGGCATTGCTGTTAAATACTGTCAATTCATCTCTCTTCCCCATTTACTCCTGGTCCCACTGTAGAACTGTGCCATGGTCCAGCAATGATGGGGTTGGACTCTGCAGTGATACACCTTACTGTTTGGTCACACAAACTTATTCGGATGTCGCAACATGCGAGACGCATCCATTCTGTCTGCAAGCAAGCACTGGTTGTCCTGGCTTCAAATGACAATGTGACAGATGATGCAACCGGTATTATCTATTGCAGGCCTTAGTGTGCTTCTAACTTTTCTAACAAAGTGCTAAGGCAACCCTGGTCAATTTATCTGGAAGTGAATGGTCACACAATTACTTGGTTTATTAGGTGGTCATTAGTAAATATATCACATTCCCTATACAAATAAGAGAGTGGACTACAGGATGTGGAAACACAAAACAAAATTAAGACAGATAAACTGAACTCAGCTATAGCTCTGGCACAAATGACCAAAAGACTGAATGTGATATGAATTCAATCATGTGGATAGCAATGTGTAATATATAACCTAAATCAATATATTAATGGTGTATCAACATGTAATCAATCATGTAAATCAAAGCAATGCAAACTGGTGTTCAAACACCTCTGATGTGCTGTTGTCCAGCACACGCATGGGTTAATGGGCTAGCTTTCATGTTTAATTTAAGGGTCTATAAACAATATCTATATAAATCTATATTGGGTCCTTTTAAACATAGCCTGCCAGTTTTAGTTGACCAAATAAATGTCATAGAAAAGCAAAGCAAAAACTTAAAGCAATGTACAATTTTCCATTTACAGGGCCTGGCATCTTTCAATTTTTCTACCGCAGACATTTTCAACACAACTGAACTGAGATCAGGTGATCGATGCATCCTATCAGAAACATTCTACTGCTAGGAGTATTATAAAACATTCAGAAAATTGTCCTTTCCAAATGCTTTGTATGAATTATAAATCTTTATCTTTTACTCATTGGCCTCTGCTAGAAAATAACTTGGCCTCTTAAGGGCAAAAAACTCAGAGATCAGGTAAAATTTCAAATGATGAAATTTGAAATGATCCCTGACAAAACATAAATAAAGCAGCACACTATACTAGTGATCAGTATTAGAGGTGTGATTCAGAAGACTATTTTTCTCTTGTGCTGGTGGTGGGAGTGTTGAAACCCATGGCAGCCCAACAGATAGAGCCTGGACTTCACTGCCTTCTCTTACTGCCAGCTATTTTTAGAGAGATGGTGGGGGAGGAGAGGGAGGAGCAAGAGGAGGAGGGGAGCAGACTTCACATTTTCCAGCCACTCCTATCAGCTCCGACATCTCGAGCACAACACAGTGAGGAAGTGTAATTTGACTCCACACAAGCGAGTTTCATTGGTATTTCTCCTTCCTATACAGCAATGACGGTGCATGCACCACAAAGTGGCTAAATGAGCCCTTTAATCAGAAAATATGCATTTCAGATGTTTCTTAATGCAGGGCACATGTTGACATCATGTAAGGGGACAACACAGAGGACATTATTTGTTAGGATGGTAGAAAGCAAATGTTTATATTATATATATTTTAAAGCTTTTACACTTCTACATTTTATTCAATCTAAAATCTTTTTAGAAATGCAACTTACAGTAAAAGGGCAATACAACTGTACTAAAGAACTACAAACCTTAATGGCAAAAATAACTGAAAGTGGATTTCAGATTTTTTTTTAATATTCACAGACCTGAAAAAAACTTAATGAAAAACAAATTTAAGGGCTAAACAAAAGCTGTAAGGCATTAGGTTTGGGGGGATAAAAATCACAGGGTGGTTTAATGGGGGTTGGCAGCAGATTTTTAAGGTATAGCAGAGACTCCACCCTGATGACATAAGGAGTGGGGCAGGTAGTGAGATGTTCTGGTGCACAAGAGGATAGCTGCAAGAAAGGCAAGCTGGAGGACAGAGCCAGATTAAACTAATGAGAGTGAACAAGCAGAGGACAATTGGGAGGAGAGCTCCTAATTAACCCCTTGGTGAAGGGGAGCAAGGCTCTGTAAGTTTTCCAGCATTCTACATTGAGCACAGGAGGCCGACACCTCATCCTGGGTTTCTTTGCTCTTTCAAAATATAGATATAATATATAATATAAAATATAATCTCTTATCTGGCTGTAGTCAAACGCAGTCTGTGCATAAACAAAATAGACTACTGTACATATTAAACAAAGGTCAGCTCAGAAAAGGTACACAACGTGTAACCCAGTACAATGTGCAGCCTGCAATAAATGATCATCATTGTCAAATGTGTAAAATTCAATTTTTGTTATGTAGTCTTAATCAGCTCTGAGGCTGTGTTGTCATTGCATTACATCATGTCTATTTGTCATTTCCAACCTGTATGCAAAAGGTACAATCTAATCAATGTCCCAACAGCTGCGAAAAAATGTGTGTCCTGTGTGATTACCTATATGACATGACTGACAAGCCCATCAAACAAATTAAAGGATAACAATTGTATGTGGTGAGGTTTTCACCAGCATTTTTCCCATGGCAGACAATGTTCTTTTTCCAAACCAAAGCTGCTGTGCTGGATTTTTAGTTTCACACTTTGGATCCGACATACTGTATTAAAGGAATACAGGTCATGTTCTGACTTCTGCCCCTCTATTCAACATGTACAGATTAAAAGGCTAAATCTGAAAATGTTATCTTATATCCATTTTAACTGCAAAGTTGGTAAATCTTTCCTCTGTGGATTTATAAGGTCCAATGTGTTGAATTACAGGGAAAATATTGGTAGAAATATAATATAATGTTCATAATTACTTTTTCATTAGAGTAAAATGAATCTAAGAATGTGTGTTTTTGTTGCCTTAGAATGAGCCCTTCATATCTACATATACACGTTTTGGGGCTTCAAAGCTTCAGTGTAATTACCACAATATAATGAAAAAAGCAGGTTACAGTAACACCAGCAGTGGATGAGCTATTTTGAACAGTTGAACAGACTTTTTTCGATATCTAATTAGCATAGTTTTTCAGTAACATGCAAGCCTGTCACGTAGTCATGTTTTACTTTCCAAGTGTGACATTATGAGAGCTGTGACACACAAAACAATTTCCAAGATTTAAGGCCTGACCTTAAATGAGCTGATCTGATTTCTTGTCAGAAGAGCATTTACTCATTCAATACAACACCCATACAAAGGCAAGGGCTGGGTGAAAACATTTGATTTCAAAAACAATCATGGCTTGCAACAAATATGAAAACAAAGTGATCGTCAAAATGGTTATTATCATGCATTTCTTCTCGCATTATGATGCGCAGGCCACACTGAATGTGTGAGGTAGTGTTTGTGCCTCACACAATTTGACACTTCTGGGATAATTATTGTTTTTCCTCGAATAATGCCGGGCTATGTACCCTACTGCCAGGACACTACAGCGACCAGCCACTGCAAAACTATTGTCACTACTGCTTCAGGATTACAGCAGATGCACAATATAGGCATGGTGTCCTTCTAACGTGCTGTATTACCTTGCCGCATGGCCTCCCCTCTCACTCCCCCTTAGACCTGAGTTCACTTTATACGTCATCAATAAACACCAACAGTAATCAGAATTTTTAGGACAGCTACAGTACATGAAGTTTATGAGACACATATTCAACATTTAGCGCGTACACGGTTCACCTGCCACACACAACATTAGACGAGACGTGACACACACAGCCAGGAAATCAGGGTTATGGTGACAGGAACAATCAATAAATAATTAAATACATGTGTGAAGAGCGACAGAGACGAATGAACAAACGCAAATAATCGTTATTGCAATATTGACCAAAATCTGATGTCCTAAAAATAGCAATTTATATGAATGGGGGATGGCACTCTAGTTTATTGCATGTTACAACCAAAACACACCCATGACTAAATAAGAGACTAAGTACAACCCCTTTGAACCATGTGAGTGACGCTGCGGCTAAATGCTGATTTGGACAAATCCTGTGCTTTAGACCTTACATTGCTAACATATAGCCCAATACATTATTGGGCCATTACTGAGAATAATTAATAACTAAAAGTGTTGTATTATGAATAATCTTTGATTACCATTTCTCACTTTGTGGGCGACTTGGGATTTTTGTGGTACAACATTTGAGAACAGATTTGGACATTAATTACAAGGGCAACAGGTGAGGAATTTGAGGATTAGGGCTGTCTGCTAAGATCTGCAAAAGGGTATACACACGGGTAGAGCGGATACTACAAGTGTTTTGCCAAGTTTTTCAGGATAGTAAAAACTGAATTTCTTGACGATCCTTTAATGTAACGAGATTACACCATGAAAATTTAAACATCAGTAAAATAAATACTACAGCTGACATCAAAATATCAAGTGTAGCTTAGAGAGAACAAGGACATCAGCCACAATCAGTCCTTCTTCCTGTCCTCCTTCCTCTGCTGCATGCTGTTATTCACTGCCTGCAGCTACCACTGGTAGAGAGAGGGGGATTGTTGTCTCTGCCAGTATCCAAGTTTACAAGAATTGAAACTAGGATAACCAAGGTACATACAGACAGCTTTCATTTTAGCTTCTGCAAAACAATTTGGCACTATTTTAACAAGTGCAATATGGTTGTCTTGAACAATTGATGACAAAGCAGCCAGAGATTTTCTTTTCTACTTTGTTTTTACCACGTCAATTTAAGACATAAGCCTCACTTCTCTGCTCTGTGCTCCATTTTTGTTGGAGAACTGAGCCCCGCCCTCTGTCACACAGGCAGAGGAGGGGACAAAGAAGCTCACATGATCATAATTGTGGTTTAAAAAAAAAGAAAAGACTCCACAGATTATTTTGTTTTCATTCGTCGAGGAGGCTGTGAAAAAACCCTGAGGCGCTTCACCCAAGTGTTATAATGGTAGGGAATACCCTGTTAGATGTATTGCCCAGCTGTGGGACATAGACTGTATGTCTGAATGTATTGAGCACAAGTTAGTATTTGAAAGGTGGGGTAGAGATGGTGGGGTTAATAATTTACGGCCTCCTACTTGGATACCAGCTGCCACACCCCTTGCCTCATGAGGGTTGCATCCTTACAAATCACTTTTCTGAAGGATCTAATATTCTACTGCTTCAGAGTGCCATTTAGTTTGTGGCTGATTTCCCACTCCTGGAATGTACAGTATGAAGGGTACAGCAGGATATCGATGGGACAGGCCTTTGTTGCACGTCAGCCAGCAGCTGGCTGTGGCAGTGACTCGACTATTGATCATCTGTGTCAGCATGCTGCCTCCGCCTTAATACGAGCGCGCAGCCTTTCTAAGCAGGCGTTTCCTTTTTAAGGGTGTTTCCCTAGCTGTGCTTTCTCTCTTCCCGTTGTCAAAACATTAAGCGGATGTGGCGACAGTGCACACACTTTACAAATATACTTGCTCTGTGGTTTCTGCTACAACCATTGCACTTACTAGAGTCCATCCAGGCTTTGAGCTACGCAATCAGCTGCAGCACAATAAGTTACATAGAACATCCTGACAGGCAGGCAAATGTTAGTAGACAAATGTATGGATAAGAAATGAAGAGACAAGACATGAGGCTGGCCTGTCACACAAAATTAGGCCAGTCTAATTTACGGTAGGTCTAGCTCTGGCAGGTAAACAAGTAATCAGAACTGAGTGTACTGAGGATGCCATGGGACAGGTGACTTTGTTCAGCTATTGGGCAAACTACAAAAGGACAGAATCTAACCTGATACCTGTACAAGCTGTTATGTATTACAATGTTGCACAGAACTGTTTAGCATGAATATGATTATGTTGAAATGTGGTATTTAAAGTGAGACTTAGTTTTCAATCAGTGCATAATTTTTCCTGCAAAAAAAGGTTTTCACAGAACAAAGAAAAAAAAGAGCACTAGATCTGTGAAGAGAACCATGTTATTGATGAGAGATTAGGGCAGACTGGTTAGAGGTCAGATATACCTTGACAGCCATGTGCTTTGTATCACTGTGAAAATACAGGCTGTATGAAAGAATGTGGCCACAGCACACGTGTGAAACAAATAACAATATTAAAGAAATCTGAATCCCTGGCTGATGCTGTGAATATGCGCCAGTTCAAGAGAAACCTCACTAGTGATAGTTAGGTTACTGGATCCATTTCAGACTAAAAGCACAAAAAGCTGTGTGCAAGAAACTGTTTTGTGTCTGTTGTCTTCAAAAATCATTAATTATTTAAATGGTAACACATGTTGCACCTAGGTTAATGCCAGAATTGTAATATTGCAGATGGCTATACAACCCCTATTCCTGGCTTACAATGCATCTACACTTAGGGGTCTTAAAACAACTGTAATGGATTTTAAAAGCACTGTCTGGAGAAAAGCCACCTCACTTCTTCTCTATGCTCATCCATCCAGAGGAAGAAAACTCTGCAATATTTACAAGCATTATACCACTCATGTGCTCTCTCTAGTTCACTTTGAGTTAAGCAAATCTCTTATTCGACTCAGCACCTTAAGTCTAACTACCAGTGTTGACCACTGAGAATAAAAAAAATGTGAAATATAAATATATATATAATTGTAAAAGCTAGCAGTCCAAATGTCTGGGCTTTTATAGTGAATTCTACTGGCTAGTAGTCAACAACTTTAAATTGTTGTTCTGAGGGTTAAAACTTGCATTTGAACTTGCTGGTCACTTACTGGTGATGTCTAAAGTCAGTGCAGATCTTACTCCTAGATTATCTTGCTTTACAACTTCATTGTAGCCCTACTTAAGCACTAGCACTTATTCAATATAAAGTATCTGAATGCAATTTGAGATTAAGTAAATATTGTCAGAACATTCCTGAGTAAAGAAAACCTTGTCCATTTTACTTTGACATATTTCAATAGACTAAAAAAAATAAAAACAGCCAAATGATAGTAGTACAAATTGTTCAAATGTTTTCCACCCTTTTAGGCCTGGTTGGTGGGTGAGGGTCCATCTAAGTGCTGCGGGGAAGTGATGCATGGTAAATGTAGCTGAAACACAATCAGGTCACAAAGAAGGCAGGAACAAGGGGTCAGATGATGCAGTAAGAGAGGACAGAAGGGGATTGCTCCTGGACATTTCTTAAAAGCCCCATCCAATCTTCTTCACTTTGTCATTCTCTTCAACATATACATCCTCTCCATGGCTTAAATCCTTACTCTCCCTGTCTGGCTAGTCTCCATATGAGAATTCACCAAGAAATGTCTTCATGCTATTGTGGGCAAATACCACAGTTTCAATACCAATACACTGACAACAGAATACGCAAAGTAAAAAATGCTTTTCCATTTTTTATTTTTTTTTAATGTTATAAACCAAACAGCCAACCAAGTTTAAACGGACTAATAATGCTTGATACTTTGTTCTCATCATTTATTCTCATCGTTTAGTATTCTTGTTTTGTCCAACAATCCAGTCAGTCAAGTTTTACTACAACAGTCACCAAAAGGCATGTCTGGTTGCATTTTAGATTATATACTATGAAGACAGTGCAGAGCTGGACTGAAGCAAAGCTTTTATGCAAATTGAAAGTGAAATACTTAATCAAGACACCAAACCCCCCTGGAGATGACATATGCGTTGAAGTTGTCCGCAATAATAAGCAATCCTGTCACAACTTTCTTAAGCAAGGACAAATTACCATGCAGTGTTTTTAAATATGATGGTTTTAGAAGCCTCATTAAAACACTATAACCACTTTAAGTTTTTTTCTGACAGGCACATATTTCCTTGTATGGGGCAGTAAATCATAGCATCACACATCATTTTGGTGAGTTCTCTTCTGATACATACTGTATTTATATACTGTATAGCCCAACCACTGTAGTTGAGTGCACAAAAGCTTTGCTAGACAATCACAGCAAAGTATGTTTTCCTGAGGTATTAGTGATGTTTACATTAGGTATGTCTTATTTACACTGGCTACCTAGTGACTAGATTTAAAATGTAAATATGTTAATAGTTCACTAAAGATACATTGTTAATATTCTGAATTTGTTTACCATGTCAGGGTGGTTGGCTTTACATGAACAACGTCTCTGCCAAACATCCTCTATCTAAAGATGTATTAATGTGGCTGCTTACTGGTTGGTTCTTAATGCAAACATTAGAATCTTGAATATATACAGAGCATTTGAGATTTGAAGGTACCGTTTACAGCATTATTTTTTTAAGAATCTAACATGGCCTAGAAAGATTGGCACTCTATTTGAGATATCGCTTGCCTTAATTGATCGAATTCAATTCTTGAAGTCCTTGGCAATTATCAGCCCCAATAGTCACAAAAACATTGTAAAGGGATACTTCACCCAAAAAGGAAAATGTACTCATTATCTACTCACCACTATGCCAAAGGAGGGTCTTAGAACGTAAAATAACAAAAAATGCCTCCACACTGCTCCTATGGTGTCATCCAAGTGTCTGTAAGCCCATATGTTCATATACGGCTTCAGAGGAGGATAATATACATTTGGGCTAAAAAAAAAACATGGTGTTAATGAAGCAGTTTCCAGTCGAAGTTGTATGTCAGGGCTTAGAGACACTTAGATGACATCTAAGGAGCAGTATGGAGGCATTTTATGTTGTTTAACGTTTGAAAAATTGGTCACCATTTACTGTGCAAGGCTGTTTACCCCTGAAACTCAAGAAGTGTTTTTTGGACTCAAACACTTCACACACCGCTTTACTGGCATAGTGGTGAGTAGATAAGAGTGAATTTTCACCTTTGGGTGGACTATCCCTTTAACATGGTGGAATCGTTGAATAAAAACAACCTAATCTCCAATTAGAGAACAATGGAGACTAGTTTGTAACCATGAATTGTTGTGCAAAATGAAGGACATAGTTAAATGTATGTTCACTGGTTTGCAAATTGGCTCAATAGGACAAAACAAATACATTTATCATTCCTACTGAAAAATGATCAGATGTGGCAATGTCATAAAAATCACAAAAACATGATTCTTCCAAGTGCTTTTAAAGAGAAACAACTGTGGGTGTAATGATTCGGAAATTGACTGGAATAAAAACCTCTCTCATTTTGTATCACGATGCAGCACAACAAAACCACGATACAACCACGAAACTCAACCCCTTGCCGCAGCTGCAGCAAATTAAGCTCTCATTACTGTACCAATGTAACAAAGCAACTTTCATTTCAGAATTAAACCATTTCTTTTTTATAAATGATACAATTACATCCATTTTATTGTCTTTCAAATGTATGTGTCACATGACTATTTTAATCAATCATGTTGAAGTGAAAACACCTGCATATGTTTAAGGTGGATAATAACCCTGATACTGCAGATCCCTCAGGCACAGGAAACTTGCGGTTGTCCCTTGAGGTCATAACCAAACTTTGGCTCAAAAATCAAGGTCTAAACTGAACCAAAGATTTGGAGAATTGTTACACTTCTAGAAACAATGGAAAAAAAGACATGGGGTCACATGGTGACACTGTCAGGTTGAGCAAGTGTAGATACAACTCAAAACTGCAGATTCATCCTAACCAACAGTGTACTATGTGTGCACACAACCCATGTGCTCAGGCTGTCCACTCAGGCACGTGCCAGTGGGCGGCCACAAGGAAGCTGAGAGAGTGAAGCGGTTCCACTTATTCAGACATTTGCGCTCATGAATGCGATTCCTGTAGGAAATGTCTAGTAAAGTTCAGGGTTGCAGTGCATGTCTGAAAGCAGCTTTTGACTATCACATTATGCACATCCCCTGTCTGGATGACAAACTGCTGTTTCACCTCTCTAATACTCACTGAACACAGTAGTCACAGATGCCACAGTGACTTTCCCTTGCAGGGCAGTACCATTGATTGTCGTCCATGGAAAGTAGCTACTGTTTTCCCGAAGGTCTCAACAATTGTAGTTTGGTATATAAAAATAAAAAAAACTATTCATTCCAATTCATTTTGAAAGAGAAACTGCCAATGGTAAAAATCCTCAAACTTAGCCTGCCGACCAATGGTGTAGCTTCAATCAGTCACATGGTTCTCGGCTGGTCAATGTTGGAACTTGATCACAAGCACACTTTTATTACTCACTCACTCTCTAGGATTGTAGTTAAATGACATGAATACTTAAATAGCTACACCCAGAACAAGCACCAACTCTCCTAACTAGTTTTGCAATTGTGGTAGTTCTTTATGTGTACAACTATGTCACTGTAAAGTCATGAGCACTATGCTGTCTGGGCTACCAGACCCTTCTCCTAATGACATACAGTCGGCATTGAGCAAAGTTGACAAACTGGATAGTTTTTTAATCAATGCATGAGGAGTAGGGGGATTTGAAATCATTATGGGTCTCAAGAAGAATGGCTGAAGTGAAAATTAACAGCCTTAGGCTCCATAACCCATTTTGCTTCACTGAAAATGGAGCAAGATCCTGAGGCTACCAATGAGTATGCATAAGCTGACACAGTTCTGATCATGATGTTCTGCTCAGTTTATGAACACAATCCATCTGACAGAAACATGATACAGTGCAGTGCAACAATCTTTTTTGCCTTTACCCTGAATAAAACATTTCCTTTTGGTGTAAATCAAGTGGAATTCTTCCAGAAAGGTTTAATTATTCTTGTCAAATCAACATTTGGCTACTGAAATGTCTGTACCATTCTCAGATGAATGACACATGCATTAACAAAATACCTGACATACATTTGCTTTGTAGGCTTTCAATTTGTGTGATATCATGTAGAACAGTAAAGCCCCAGATCAGAAGGACTGAAGGGCTGGCATCAGAAAAAAAAAACATTTTACAGGACACTTCGGAGCTGAATGCGTGACACAAAAACCTTTCCACATCAGTGGACTTGAAGCCAGGGGCAATAAGTTTATTGTGAAACCCCTGCATTTCCTTGACAAAAGTCAAACTACCTAAAAGCTAAAAGGAAGCTACATACTGTCGATAACAATAGTTACCTTAAGTGTTACTAAAAGTAGAATAATTAGCTAGTGTTCAGCTGTCTTATTTCGACTAGTCATATCATTTTTATTCGTTTAAGGTTAGGCATATTGGTGACTTTAAACTGCCCATATTGTTATTATTGAACTATAAATGCTTTGTATAAAGGTGTTACCATGACAGAGACTGGCCATTGTTGCATTTTTCCCATCTACTTTCCATGTGAGGTAGGTGACGCCTGGGTGACGCCTGGGCCACACTGGACGCGGAACATCTGCGACACTGTTCTGCTGCGTTTCTCGGTTGTGTGCCTGTCACACTGGACAAGGTTCAGCAGCAGGATGTTTTCTGTCAGCTGCACAGCTCAATTATGTTTTAAGTTGTGTTTGTCCTGATTATGGCCATAAATAACAGAATTATGTTTTTATTCTTGATGAGTGGTGTGACTAGGGAAGGTGTTTTTAACTGTTGCTCATTGTCCCGTGTTTTTTGCTCAGCGCGTGTGTTTCTGTGTGTGTGTGTGAGAGAGAGAGAGAGACACAGACAGAGCCTACTGCCCATAACCTGAAGTTCTAAATATAACTTACAGCCGTTTTGAGGTTTCTGGTATGATCACTGTATTTTAAAAGTAGTCTCCAGTACTATACAGTAGTATAACGCATCTTCCGCTCCTGCAAATATGTGAAAGATCATTTTTACTATTTATTCTGCTGCGAACAGCATGGATCACATTAACTAAATTGGCGAGACCTCCATGGGACCTCCATCCTGAGCAGTGCCGCAGCAGCAGCCAGTGTGCCAGGTCTAATCTGTTAACATGGACACAGAAATGAAAACCGAGCTGTGTGCTGTGTGGCCTGGGTTCCAGCCTCTTGTGACCCTGCACAAGCATGTACTCAAGTTCAGTCTTGTATCAAATAATGATATAGTAAAAAAGAAAAAAAAAGACTTTGCAGTTGGCCAAAGCTTCTTCAAAAAAAAAAAACAAGTCTTACTCTAAGATAATGTAACACACAACTCGGAAAAGGCTGAGGTGCCAAAAGGTTACTTCCTGTTGTGTTCCTCATATCTTTCTGTTCAAAAAAATATGCCAAAGAATTCATTCATTTGTTGCATGTGTCCCATAAAAACAAACGTATTATAATGTAAATCTGTGTATTTTGACTTTTTGTAAGGTAGGGTATTTAATCTTGAGAGAAAAACTGTAGTTCTTTAGTAGAACAATTAATAACCTTGTTAAATAGACCACTTCATATTTAAACAGACTCAATTATTGTATTGGATGTTTAGAAAAATCTTTTTTATTGTGGAAAATATCTTTATAATTAGAAAAGTAAAGTACAAAATGTATCAGTTAAATGCAGCCACTATGTAATAGGCTTGGGCTGGCCTTATTCATTTAACTGTTTACAATTTCATGTGTGTGTGCTCTCGCAATTTGGCTGCCTGCCGTGGGTAAAGTCTGATGATAGAGGGCATAACATCAATGCGACTGACAGAGTTTAATTGATTGATTAGAAAAACATTCCATGATGCAGTGCTCTTACTAGACGAGGTGCATTGTTGGTAGGAATAGAAGACACTGGCTATATAAAGTGAAAACAAACTGGCACAAACCCAAATGAGAGAGAAGGAATGAGAGATAGAGAACCTGGCACAAACTAAAACAACCAACATCTAATAATGTGATTCACTGTAAGCTGGTCTTGTAACATAATACTCTGACTATAACAAAAAAACTGAAAAAGCAACTATGAGCACAATTCTCAAGCTAAAAAGATTCCACATGCTAGCAGTAATGTGAGCCCACAGAAAATTAAGAAGAAAAAGTTTGCATAGATTAACAAAGGTATGTTTTGTTCTTTGGACAATTGCACAACCAGCTTTTCATACAGAGAAATGAATTAGTTAGATTAAAAAAAAGGAGAGGAAAAAAAGGAAAGGAAGGTCAGGCTAGCCCAAAGCCAAAAGCATGACTTTATTTAAAACATAAAATACACTCCTTTGATTGCATTAATAATCATACCCCTCCCCCACACTTTCTCTCCTAGCTTCCAAGAGAAGAACAAGTGTGTGTGTGAAGAGTCACATGACGGCCAGCCCACTCTTTTGCTCAAGTGACTATGGCCTTTCTTGCTTTAAAGAAGAAGAAATCTCTCTAATATACTGGCAGTCTTTCCCTGTCATCTCAGGTTTCAGGTTTGGTCACATTTTACCCGTGGCAATCAAATGTAAGGGCCAGAATATAAATACACAGAGAGGTGGTCTCTATTCAAAGTGGAGAAGACGATGTCATGCACATACAAAGTACTGCTAGAGCTTGTGATGGGCTTTCGGCAGGGTTACACAGTGTCAGAGTGCTGACAGGCTTGTGTGTGGGTCATAACGCCGCCCTGGTTTCACTTAGTTTGACTATTCAAAACCTTGGACAGGACCTTTTGGCCAGTGGTGACATGCTATGGATACATAACAGCACCTACCGTCGGACTACACACAAACCTTCACAGGGAAAACCTCAGTTAGAATTTTCACTGTAATGCTGACCTTGTTAAAAAATGCTAATGTACAAAAGACTCGGAATGTATAATGATTCACAAGTAGTGACTCAAAAACAGTTTATTATCAAACATAGTTTGATATTTCTTATCCTTTACTATTTCAATAACATGGAAGTAGACAGTACCCAATCAAGAATAAGATAAGCAGTAGGGCTACACGATATCAGGAAATAACAATATAGTATTTTAGTACATTATTTCCATTCCAACAACTTGGTTTTATTGAAAAAATCTACCTGGCTACAGACACAGGGACCACGGACAGCTCCACGCCCGAGGGAGAGAGTGTGTACAGGCCGGCCACAGCGCCACCAAGTCCAGGGCAGACACTCATGCACAGCTCCACCCAGTCTCCTTACAGTGATCACTTTGGGTCTTTTCATAAGTGTTTGGACCATAAAAAGTAATGTTTCACGGATTTTACCGGCACTATCATTCACGCTGTGCACTGCCAACAAGATCGAGCCAAATTTGAGCATAACCTGCTATCTCCACTAGCTCTCCATACATCTTATAACTTTACAAATTCTGTTGATTTTACCCAGTCTGAGTTTACACACGTGTGTGTGTGTGTGTGTGTGTGTGTGTGGGGGGGGGGGGGGGGGGGATGATTGTGCGCGCGCTGCTCTGGAGACAGATTTTATTCATTAAAGAAAAAAAATCAATGTTCAAACTGTAGCAAGTAAGAGACGTCCGCTAAGAGAGAAAGAGAGAAGCTACGCAATTCTTTTTTAGTAATCAACAGCTTATAGACATCAATTTAGCCGAGGCCCAAACATGATCATTAGCAGTGTCCACTAAACTAGAAATTTGTCAGGAGGGTGTTTTTCTCTATGCAGGAAAAAACCATGGACAGGCCCATCAATGATCTGAATAGCTTTAATTTATTATCTAGGGCATCTGATTGGCCAAATATATTGACATGCATAGCGTTCAATTCAGTTAAAACATTTTTGAACCACGGAACAGCTGTTTAACCATGTTGATATTGCGATGACTTTAAATTTTGGATATATCGTGCAGCCTTAATATGCATTGGATGTGGGTCCACTGAAAGAGTTTTCAACCAGACCAATTCAAGTGAGACTGGTCAATCTGTGGTTGACACTGATGGCTGAGACAGCAGTCTACAGAGTAGCTCCATATACTTACTAACTCCATATAATTGCCAAATAAAAGTTAGTGAATGGATATCCATTGTCCCATATCTGCCTAATGTGCTGGGGGGGGGGGGGGGGGGGGGGGGGGGGGGGGGGGGGGGGGGGGGGGGGTCAATGCCAGTGTCATTAAATGTGATACCCATGTTATATGTGGAGAAAAGTAAGATATAAAAAAAAGAAAAGTTTAACTCATTCACACCATAACTTCAACTTTGGAACCATAAAGTATGTTTGCATTGAGCATTTGGATACAGGTGTTCGACGTGAATCTGAATGAGGTATAAACGTTATATGTGAACAATCATGTGTACTGGCAAAATAAGTGGAATGCTTCATAATGACTAGGAGATAGGGCTGGGCAATGAAACAAATAAATTATCACAATATAACTTTTCCTCGATAGAAACATAAGGCTCAGTCGATACAATGTCAACTCATTCCATCCATGTTTTGACAGACAACACCAACAGCCGACGATAATGAGAAAAGCGCAGTGTTGAACCAATCATGTAGCTGGAATAGAGTTACAGACATGTCACGTTAGGTTGACGCGCACAGAGCGTAAGAGCAGCCAGCAGCAGCAAACGTGATAATATTTGGGCTCCTGCATGGAGGTGGAAGGCTCTGCATCGATGCAGTGACAGAACATAATCGAATCTTGTTTTCTGCTACGTTCATTGTAGTAGCTGTTCTCCTACGCTGCATAATTATAACTAGCGCTTCTTCAGAGTCTCTGTCGGTGTCTGCTTCCTCCTCACTCCCCCTCTGACCTGAGCTCACTTTATACTTTAACAAAAAACACGACCACTGATCAGAAGATATTAGGACACGTACAGGACTGACGTTTGCTTTGTGTTTGTTTGATTAGGTCTAGAGTTTATGAGACACATGTTTAAACCTGCTACACAAGACGAGACATAACATGACTTGCATAGTCAGGACATCAGTCTTAAAGTGACCGAAATCTGGAGTCATGATCCGACATCATCAATTAATAACTAAATACATGTTTGTGTGTGTAGAGGGACAGGGACGAGCGCGCGCGCACACACACACACACACACACACACACACACACACACACACACACACACACACACACACACACACACACACACACACACACACACACACACACACACGGTTATGATGCAATGCTGTTTTAACTTCATTGTTGCAGAAGAAGGAAGGATTTCAGTCACGCCAGTGTTCTCAGAAGTATCGCAAAACTTTGGACACATTCATTCGCCGCGCCAATACACAAATGCAATTGCTAAAGATACCTCACAATGAGCTGCACATTAATGATGCGATTTGACAATAATGACAAATATGAGAATGTAAGCAGCTTTAATCATTAATCACTAGGCCCAATATCTTAACGGCAATTTGTTACGTTTTGCAGTTCTCAGCATTGATTACTCTCTGATCGAAACATTTTACACACAACAGTTAAAAAACCAGTGCATCTTTCTAGTAACCAAGAAAGGAAAATTAGCCAGATTATTTGCAGCTGTATGTATATATGGAAGAGATGGACACTAAAGGTGTAAAGTGTAAAGATGAATTTGAGATAATAAGTCATGGACCTGGTCAGCTACTATAGATGAATTCACTAGCATGTACAAAAACCTGCTATCATCCTATACTTTGAATCATTACCAACATATAAAACACAGAATACAGTAGTATAATGTCTAAAATAACCTCCTTTTGCAATAAACTACATCAAATTAATACTGAAAATAATTTGCCTTTTTTTAGGATCTAAATCATTGTAGATTACAATGATTACAAGGTTGATGCACAACTGTTTTTAATCTTAATCAACACTGCAACACATGTCGTCTCCTAGGCCCAATATTGCTACTACTGTTGCCCAGTGCTTGCTCACTACATGAATGAATGCTGTATATAGGATATAGATACTTTGAGGTCTGTGTTTGACCAATCAGTTACTCAATGCAAGATTAGCGCTATACTTTCTTGCTACCTTTGATGTGGGGGCGTTCTGTTAGAGAAAAGTGGTTCAAATACTAAATTTAGACACCAGATGGGAGGCAGGTAACTTTCCTAAAAAGGTGCCATAGTTAGTTATACAACATTTTCCTGTGATTGGAACAAACTATAAGGATCTTGTTCCCGTATTTTTAGGTTCTACTTTTAGTGTGATAAAAGCTTGTTTTTTTCCACCTGCAAAGCATTAGGAATATCAAACATCTGGGAACTACCACAACAGGTTGGCAAGCAAGGTTTATTGTGGATAATCATCCCAACAATTCCCTTTAGTTCAATTTATACCTGTTTTGGCAGTTGTTTAGGGGTGTTTCACTCTGTGGGATTATTTCCAGCATCAACCCTTTCACTGCAACTCAAACTCTGACTTGTTCTTGTGTTGAGGGAAAGACCTTGTGTTGTGAGTGTACTGGCATTTGCACCCAGCAACATATTTGAAAACCTTTGAGAATACCAAATTTGATTCTGAAAACAGGATACTAGAGCCCTATGCCTTCCACTGATATTTAGGGTTATAAATGACATGAAGACGTGCAACTGGCGATAACGGTGTCTGTGTGTGTGTGTCTGTGTGTCTACAACTAGCTAGACTGGTTCTACTGAATACAGGTAGATCAGCTGATGGTAGATCTTTTAATACCGTTCCTACACATCTAGTAAGCTAAGCATTGTTTAAAACACAACTAGAGTGACAGAGAGCTACGATTAGACAATAATTGGCCCCAAAGTTACGCATGGATGTGCAACACACCCTGATGAAACCATTTCAGTTGTGTTCTGTAGGAAGCTTAGATAGTGAAGAGGATAGGGGATTTAGATTGCTTTACCACAATACACCACACCTAAAAGGAGAGTAATGGAAGACATAATGCAGAGGCCACCACTAATGTTCCATTTAAATTAAGTTACAAGAATAAGTGAGTTGATGAATACAACACTGTGGATGAGGAGAGCCATGTCTTCAAAAACACATAACAATGGATATGTCAAGGCATTAGCAGACATGCTGTTCTGGATGTTCTTTCCAGCCCTTGATGACCTAAAGAACCAGGACAACAGAAGTTTAACAGAAAACTGAGTTTTGAGCGACTTAAGGTGTGATGAGATACCACCAGTTTCCCTTAAAAGTCCATGTCCTTTTTGTTTTAAAAGGAATACAATGAAATCTCACTCCCAGCATCCCTTGTGACAAGCACGTCACTTCTTGTATCACTGACTCTGAAAGCTTGGATAAAAAGGACACTGGGCCCATTGGGATTTTTCACAAATCACATTAGAGGAGAATACAAGGCTGAATTACATTTTTGGGTATAATTTTGACAAAAAAACAAACAAGGTTTATGGGGGAACATTGGGCAAACAAATAACGTCATGTGAAATACAAGGTTCAATACAAATTGCTGTCACTTTGTTTATTCAGAAACTAAACAAATAAACATTTAACTTTTCTCAAATGACTCACTATGTGGAATTCTGGTTAATATTAGTTGCAAATAGCTAATATGTCCACACTATTTTACAAAACTATGTGCACATGAAAGATATTACCGTGTGGCAGCCATTTACATTACGTTATACTTCCTATGTTCTCTACAGCTTGGTATTGTCACATCCCTTCCTGTTGATGGATTTCAGTTGTAACACACAGCTTTATGTGGTATTTCTGGGTATTGGATAGAACTATCACAGAGATATATTATACAGTAATGACACACATTTGACTTTTATTCCAATATGTTTGCCCAGTATTGCTAA
Source organism: Paralichthys olivaceus (assembly GCF_024713975.1). Classification (NCBI taxonomy): domain Eukaryota; kingdom Metazoa; phylum Chordata; class Actinopteri; order Pleuronectiformes; family Paralichthyidae; genus Paralichthys; species Paralichthys olivaceus. The sequence goes on from NC_091098.1 coordinate 8,935,104, forward strand.
TAGGTTAGACAAACAGCTGACACCCCTGAAGAGAGTAGATAGAGGTCCTCAATACATAAATTTACTGTTAAAAACTTCTCCCTGATGGACAGTGTACTGACAACAAGTCACGGCAAACAGAGGAAGTTTTATCAAACCAATAATGTCAGTTTTTTAGCAATCGACAGCCCACCTCCTGAGGTTGGCACAGTGGGGTTGGTTGAATTAGCTACAGGCCACATGTTGTTTTAGTAATAATAAAGTTGGACATTAATAGTGCTACCTCTGGGGGAAACTAAAGTGTCCAAAATAAAAACCTTGACTGTTCTTGATTTAAACTAGCAAACAAGACATCAACTACATGGTGGTAGTTAGTTTACTTTTAGCAATAAGATCTTCTTAAATGGTACTACAGTACTTACAGGTCAATACAAAATATACTGATGCTGTATATTAACTATGCCATAAAAAGAAAAAAGCCTATAAGGACAGGACAGCTGAAGCCACAACATCCAATATCTGAGATAGAGTGGAAACAGTCTTCCTCACCAGCAATTAGAACCACCCACTGGAAAAGCAGCATTTGTAAGCATATCATACAAGACCAGTGAAGACATGGTGCTAACATACAGTTAAAAGTGAGGAACTGTATCTTATGAGTGTGTCTGACCCCTAAAATGAGCTCACTGGATGAAGATTTTCTCAATGTTTGTATGGTAGATTTCTGCTAAGGTTTATCTAAAGTTAGAATGAAAAACTGTTTATGGTGCATTTCTCTTCAAAACCTACAATTTCATGCAAAGGGCCACCTCTCTGAAACTGCTAAAGAACCAAGCATAGATAAATGTACTATTCTTTTGCCACTGTCATATGTTCAGAAATATTCAAATGTCTGTTATGATACTTATCTTACTATGTGTAAGATACACTGTACAAGAAAAGTATAGTATGGAAAATTTGGAGATGCATATAATTTGCATGTTACAGTTAACTTGTTAACTCCTGACTGTTTATATTAGAAGGGGCTCAATATTAACACATGTTGCCCATATAAACATAGAACTGGGTATTCAGAAAGCCACTTAACACTTTTCTGCCTTTAAAAGAGTCATATTGGACATATAGTTAAAGGACAGGATCATTTCAGAGGTGAAGAAAAATCAGCACTATCACTGACCAAAGCCATATAATCCCAAAGAGATGAAATCCACAGACTAAGAATTTAATCCCATCCATGTCCCGCACTCTGGGATTATAAATAAATAAATACATGAATGAGATGAAAATCCCTATTCAAAAACAGAAGACTACACGGAAAAACACAAAAGACCTCCGATTAAAGTTTTAAACACATGGTCATTATATGATGTTGACACACATCCTATTGACAAACCCAGAGACACACATTACTGCATTCAGACAGGCTCATCATCACAGATCGTACCATCACGGTACACCAGGGTAACAGTGTCAGTACATTGTGGGTCAGATCCAGATCACATTAGCTGCCAATAACGTTTTAGGCCAAGTTTGATAACTGGATGTTGTTGGGTGAGCGTGGAGTTATAGTTCTCAAACAAATGCGTATGCAATCTTAAAACAAGCCCTTTGCTGCATTCTAAATGCAATGGATTACAAAATTTAGAGCAGTTAGGCGAAAACCAAGAACGCAGCTACTGTGAGTAAAAAGAGGATAAAAGAAAATAGGAAAGTTCAGTATTTGGAGCTTGGGAGAAAAATGTTGGGGAAAAGCACTAGACCTAGAACCTGGGCAAAACCTCTATGTCTGGATCGTATTTTAAATTAAGAGACATTTTTGTTAATCTGCTCAATAACATTTTAATTGTGACTTCAACTAAAGATTAAGAAAAATGGCTTTTCCTTATGCATGGTTAAAGATGCTTCAAATCAGACATTAAATTTCATATCAAACTATTATTAAAATGTTTATTTCTTATAAACCATACAAACATTGATCATAGTTGCCATGTTACCAGGTATTCGGGTTCATAGTCAAGATGTACAACACCCCTGCCCCACCATGTTGTCCTGTGTTCAAGGTGCACACATTACATTCACCCGACAAGGAATACCATCAGATCTTAAATGTTTTAATACAAATGCATTGTGTGCGTTTTTACGACAGGGGGAAATCAAAGAAATCCTTTTTGCCAAGCCTGAACCCATCCGATGCTCAGCAGCTGTCTCTCTCAGTCTGAGAAGAAGCGGTGATGAAAAAGACTTTGAACGCCATCTTGTTCATTGCAGCTGCTTGGGCCCTGAATACAGGAACCCATTCATTCGAGGAGGCGGAGGGAGGGGGCACACTGGCAAAATGAATTCATCTTTGTGAGCCACTAAATACAAATAGTTCTTTTGAAAAACTGTGAAATTCTCCGGAAACGACTGGCAATCGGCTATTCCCAGAGATTACATTTTTACATGTTAAATCAGTAACTTCGTCAGAGCGGCAGGCTCCACATATCTTGCCTCGGAGCTGGCAGAGGCGCTCGGCTTCCTGCGACAGCTCGTCCGGTTCGTTGCTAAAACATCGTTCGATATGTCTACCACTAAATAAAACACACCTTCAATCTCCTCGATTCTGTTTTAATGCTGACGGGGATTTGGTGCTTCATCGTGGGGTAAAGAGTGTCTGTTCACCGGGCTGGAGGCTTGAAATACTACCGAGCGGCGCGGTGGGGCAAAGCTTGTGTAGCTGCTAGCAACTTGCCCTCCAATAGACCCGTGATCGAGATAAACAGATTGTCAAAATCCAATTAGACGATTTCGTTTTCACATCATTAAAAGGAGAAGTTCAAATTAAGGCCGGACTATGTGTACGCGAACTGACTCTCAGTTTGACACCCGAGAAACTAAAATGGCTATTGTCCCTATCGCTATCACACCGGCGCTTATTGCTATTTCCACCCATGCGATCGTACAGCTGTTAGCACTTCGTATTACATTTCTATTATTTTTACATGCTGTGTATTTCACGGAAACACTGCGCTAAAGTGCTAGCCACTTCCTTCACATCGCAGTCAGTGTATGGCTGGCTGTGCAGACTAAACGTGGGAATGTTAACATACATCGGTAGCTGTGATGAACAGCTTTAATCCATGATGGTTTCATTTTACTGAGCAACACACTGCTGGTTCAACGGATCCGTTTGAACGTGCTCTGTCAAAGAGGTGTACACAGCGGAGAGGTTCCGCATTACATTTAGATTTTTGCAAGGCAAATATTAGCGCAACAATGCACGAGTTTTGCATAAAAGCGGCTCTCAACAACAACAACACCGTTCACATTCACTCGGGTTACAGGCAAATTGTTCTGGCTGCCATGTTCGGGATATACACACCCAGATCAGCCATGAACCAGGCGGCTCACAGCGCAGGCTGTGGCCGCTGCTGGCTAACTTGTGTGGACTGGCTACAGACTAGTGGGGGTGGTGGTGATTCTGTTGGTGAAGTGGCCATTTTTAGATTCCCTTCCTTGACAAATGCATGATGCTACAGATTTTCCAACACGAGTGGAAGTAAATCTCAGTTCACGTTTTTGTTTGAGTTATGCAAATGAGAGAAGTTGAGACTATTTAACCATGTTAATAAACTCGCCCGAGGTTCGTCAACAACACACAGAGAAGCGAATGTAGAAGCAATTAGCTTAACTGGAAATCATTTGCAATCTGCAGATGCGAAAAAATGTGGGCCGATTTACGGATCCAGAATAAATGCTATTAATCTGGATTAATTTGAAGGATTATTAGAAAAACCCATTGAGATGCTACTGGGGTAAATTTGCTGATGAATAAAAGCCAATGCTGTTTAGCCTAGACAGCTTATTTCTTGTGAGAGGGAGAAAGATACCCGGACGTAGGAGAAGGGTGCTGGCTAACCTACCGAGCTGTCACCAACCAAAGGGCTAAGTAACATCAGCTTTGGCCTTTAACTGCCTGGTTGTCGAATGGAACCAGTAGATATGAAATGATTGAAATGTTGTTCTAGTTAAATGACAGCTGGGTAAACGCATTGCGTTTAGTTTCTCCAACACTGGCCCACACCCACTCTCTTGGCAGCAACGACTAGCTAGCAGCAGGCTAACAGCGGCTAACTAACGGAGGAGCCTCTCAACCCAGTTTAACCCCTTTCGCTCATCCTCCTCTCCGCTCGACAGGCTAACCCGCTGCACACACACTTCCCTGTCTACAGCAAAAAAGATCGAGCATCAATGCGCTTCCTTACCCGCTTTCAGTCGAGGGTGTCCGTTGTTTATATCACATTGACTGGAAACAGCGAAATCGTGTCTCTCCTCTCTCCGCCCAGGCGCTCAGCTTTAGCTAGTTCAGCTACCGAGGAGAGGCACTCCCCGAACCCAGTTTTTGACCCGCCGAGGGGGGAGACACACCGGCACAGAGGCGCAGAGACGAGGCGGCGTTTCACCCAGAAAAGGCGGCGTCAGAGTCCGGTTCGAGGGGGGTTCTTCCGTGTCGACGCACACTCCGACTCGAAGCAAAAAAGAAAAATCCCTTCTTGTCTTTCCCACCGTCGTCGTCCCTCGGTTCTCTCCCTTCACGCCAGGATCTCAGTCGCTTCTTCCTCCAGCCATCAAACAGCAGAGATGGGCGCGGTAACCCTGCACTCAGGTCTGGGAAACCCCACGTTACGGCAGCGTCACAACGCACGGCGGAGGGTCGGCGACCACTCTACACATCAGGAAACACTGCCATCTTTGGTCAGAGCTGCACCTGGAGCTGTCTCACCTGGAGCTGTCTCACCTGCAGCAGCACTCAGCCTCAACACATCAACAACCGAACACACACCTCAGCGGCAGGGTTAGAAGAGCAGCACGTCTGCACTGCACCGCTCCTGGAACATGCACAGTTCTGCAGGGTCCTGGTGACACGATGCACTGGGAACAATGTGGAGTATTTGGATACAGTAGTGTACACACTGTACACTCTTGCAAAAATACATGTGCCACTGGTATCTTAAAGGGTTTTAATTGAAAGGGATCTATTGGCAGAAATTGAGTTTAAAAAAAATCCAATTTGTTGTTTTCTTTACCCTAGAATGACCCTTTATTTAATGATTGTTGAATGACTGCACATGTTTATATTCACCTTAGCACCTTATAATGTTTTATTGTAATGTTTATTGGCACCTTTTAATGTTTATTTTATTTTTTGCACTAGTTAATGACATTGTACTTTCTTGTTTATTTGCACTAGTGTATTGGTATTTTGTATTTTTAGTTACTCTTATTTTATTATCTTCTGACACTATTACATGTTGAGCTGCTTGAGGTGCCTGGGATTTAAGATTTTCATTGCCAACATGTACGCTGTATCTGTTGTGCAGATGACAAATAAAACCTTTGAACCTTTATATTTAAAAAATATATATCTAAATCAGGAGGGGGTCCTCTCTATGGAGGCCGCCGTGTTTTTTACAGTAGCCCAAACCGAACAAACTAAACACCTTTAGAATTTTTAAGGTGACCACACTTCACTAAATTCTACACACTGAACCTTCAATAATATGGATATAGATCAGGGGTCACCAACATGGTGTCCACGGACCACATGAGTCGCCCACAGGCCTGTTCTAAAAATAACACAACTCACCAGTGAGCTGCGTCTAAAATTTGATACGCGTTTCTAATTAAATGTAATTATTTATTTTTTATACTGTCAAATTTGTATTCTCATATTGATGTTGACTACTGATTTGTTGTTTGTTAAAAGGGTTTGTCAGTGGCTAGTGAAAATGGAACATTTTTCTTATGAAATGTTGTAGAAGTGATCATCTGAAAATGTAAACAATTAAACGATTAATAGCAATAAAGTGTTGAATATTGATATTATCTGTTTCCCACCTTGTTAAGTCATTGTTGATAATTATGGTGAGAAATCATTAATGTGATTAGTGTCTTCACATAGATGAGTATCATTTATCATTAATAATTATGTATAACTAAAGGCAAACTGAGCAAATTTGTTATTTCAGAAGAGTGTATCAAACTGGTAGCCCTTCGTATGACTCAGTACCCATGAAGTAGCTCTCAAAATTTTTTGGACCCTGCAGCAAATGGCCTGAGTGACTTTGTGTGTCTGTCATATAAACATATTTGAAAGCACAACATCCACCACACGCAAATAACAGTCTCATTTGAAATTCAAACTAGACCGAGCTACAAATGTAACTGCTGAAGTTCAGGTACTTCCCCGACACCACGCATGGCTAAATCCATGTCTAAATCCAACTGACACGCACTCAATAGAACAATGTGTTTTTTAGAGACTAAACGTGATCTTGTTGTTTTAATTTGAAGAAAAAACATTAAAAAATTGCAAGAATGTATTGTGATGGATATTCCAAAATGAAAAAAAACATCAGAGCGGGTGGGACAAAATATTGATAGTTATTATCAACTCATGGGATTTTTTCTAAACAGTATGAGTATAGTATGTGAGGCTACTTTCCCATCAAGATAAGTCAGACTTTAAAAGACCCCACAGCCTAACGTGACTTTGTGACCCTTGTGCCGGTCTCAACATGTTTGAGAACTCAACACAACCATCACTACAAGCAAATAACTGTCTGTCTGATTTGCAATCCAAACTGAGCCACACCTTTAACTACAGAAGTGCACGCACTGCCACCATGCACAAATCCAGTCCAAATCCAATCCATGTTTTTGAATGCCTGAACTTGTTGTTTTACTATAAAGAATGAAAAATAAAGAATTGCAAGAATTTATTCGGATAGAAATTTCTATCGAAAGATGTGTGTTTTAATATCACAGTAACAATAATATATTCTCATTATAACATAGTAATATTAAATCTTTTAATTACTGTTATTGTGATCAGCCATCACTTTAACTATATAGCTCTAAAAGCTTAAGGAGATGGACGACTGTTCCCTGATGCAGAGAAATATTTAACTGTCTCTCTGTCCCAAAGTGGATCCAATTCAAAGTCCTTCTCATCACTCAAAAGTCCACCTGCATAACCAGGTGAGCTCCAACACCTCTCTCCCTCCCGTAGCCTCCGCTCCGCAGATCCTGACCTCCTGCCACCTCCTCTCAGGACCAAGCACCGGACCTGGGACAACAGATGTTTCTCCACAGCTGGCCCCTGTCCCTCGAACTCTCTCCCCAAACACATCGCAGACAACACTGACCTGCCCACCTTGCAAACCTGACTTAAACCCACCTGTTCAGAACTGTTTCTGATTAGATATGTTGATATTTTCCAGTTATCTGCTTTCTCTTTTTAACCTGTGTAAAGTGTCTTTGAGCATTTCGAAAAGCTCTCTATAAATAATAGATATTATTATTATTGTCTATCATTATTCAGAAGAAAAAACATCAAACCCATCCATTGGGAACGATGGGACAAAATATCATTAAGGCAATATTTCGTAGTCCTGACTCATCAGATTAGATTATAGAATGCTGTCACCAAATATACATATTTATTTATTTAGTTATGAATATATATAGTTTATTCTTTTGCCAGTTTATGTTTATTTTACATTGGAATGATGGCACATGGGAACACTTACAAGTTACTGTGTGTTTGTTATAAACTAAAGAAGCACTAAGACACCAAATTTGAGTTAATCCACTAATCCTGCATTTAACCTCTTAAGTGGTATTTTGTAATCTTTTCTTGTTAGCCATATATCGTGATGTATCGTTAAATGATTGTCTCACACTAAGTCTATTATAGCACTAAATCTATTATCGCACAATCGCTGTATCATGATGCACCCCTACCCATCAATAGCTCCAGACCATTTCCCCTTACAATTATGAGTTTGATTATCAATGATGAATAATTTACACAGATCCATTAGTGACAGTCATCAACCTGCCACCAGAAAATAAATCAACGTAAAATGACAATGGAAGCGTTTGTTGATATTCTCTGGATCTTTTCTTTGCCATAATTAAGAGTTTGTGAACCAATGTCTCTGAGCTCTGGTTCAAGCTAAGAAATGAGTGGCATTATCTCCAGTAGTCTAGGTAGATTGCTCAGAGGAGTTAATGCTCAGTGGCTTAGGGCGTTACTTGGAGACAACATGGAACACTGTGACGTCCTCTGGGACAACATAGTGTGTGTGGACCTGGTCCGATGGGGGAAAACGGCACTGGTTTGGATGAAGACGGCTCCTAAGAGAGCACTGTTATGTCTACTGTGGCCCGGCATTTGGGGATGCACTGTTTGTGCCAGATCTGTTATTGCTGTTGTCTCTTCACGTTCGCATTTTAAATTGGCAGTCACCATTGCGGCACAGTTGAAATGGGCTGTGAGTATGTCAGGTAACAGCCATTTCCTATTTGAGATTAAACATAATCCTTTATCAGAGTGATGTGCTGAGAGAGAAATGATGTCAAAACTAACATGAGAAGACAAATGTCATTATTATCATACAATATATTCTCAGTCTGTGTGTTCCTGCCATGTCTGTAAGGCTCAAACATGTAGGCCTGCTATCCTGTATGAACAGTCCTCTGCTGTTTGATGGTCAGCTCTGTAAACCACACATTAGTGCCACTAACCATAGTAACTGTGCAGTGCCATGTTGAAGTGTGCGTGCGTATACGTGCATGTGTGTGTGTGAAAGTGTAAACCCACTAAAACTCACTGAACATTTTGCTTATTGTTGACTTTAAATTATTATTGTCATGGTTTTGAGGCCATTATTAGACGCTCAATACTGAATCAACTTTAAAAACAGATAAATAAAGGACCAGCTGAAAACACTGCACCTGTGTGTATGCACGTGAGAGTCCGTGCCCTTGTGCATCAGGCAGTGTTCTGGGTGTGAGTTTCCACCGGGACTCATCTGCCCAGGTTAATGCAGCTGAGATTTAGTTGCCCCTGGAAACACCCCTGCCTGTCTGCATACATGTGTTGTGAAGCTTCTTTAGCGGCGCTTCAGACCACCCAGGGGAGAAAGCTTATTGTCTGCATTCAGCCTTTTATAACAGAAAGAGAACAGTCCACACCTTCATGTGCTAACTGTGCTTATTGGATATAAAATGAAGCCATGTGGTCATTATGAAGCAAATTACCCTAAAATGAGGAAAACTCACTAATTTAATTTCCTGTAAGAAACATTAGTTTATTATTTTTATAGCTTTTATCACTTACTAAATCCATCAGCTTATTAAAACTCTGCAAATAAAAAGGCTGTAATGTTGTTTACCCCTAATTATTAAACAGTATGACTGTGTCACAATGTTCCAATTCACATGGCTGCAAATCATTTCTGATGTGTGTTTTAATACGGTATAAATTAAATGAATTGGCATAAATGAGAAACTTTAAAGTTTATTTATAGCACATGTGAAAACAATCGCTGTTTACCAAAGTGCTGTACAATAAAAGAAGCCAATGTGAAATACAAGAAAAGAGTAAAAAACAACAATATAGACGAGTATGAAATAAAAGAACGAAGGCTAGCATTAAAATAGAATAGAATAAAAATGCGATGATTTGGATAAAAACAACTTAAGGACACTCATGTCGACAGAAGGGTGGCACTTGACTGTAAACGGTAATCAGTTTCAAAGCTTTTCATCAGTATGTTCATTCCACTGCATTCATTTAGTAAAGTCACCTTCTCTAGCTGCTCATGTACTGACAGATGAAACAGGCAGACAGACGGAGTGGAGCGGGGGCAGTAAGTAGCACTATCTCACAGTATTAGGGCGAGATCAGAGGGGAAATCAGATTAGAAAAAGGGGCAAAATGGCAACACAAATATTGCCTAATATGATCTGGTACGTTTCATAAAACGAGTGACATTACACGAGGCTAAGCTCATAATGACCTTGCTTTTAATAGGCAGGTTGGGGTACAGTAATCTGATTTAGCATAATCTCCTACAATCTCTGATAAATGCTTACAGCATGTATCTCTCAGAGAGGTCAGACCCTATTGGTCGGGTTTGAGGCATTAGTGACATCTGCTGTTACACACTCACACACAAAGCCTCGTTCTCGTACAGTAGGACAGAGTGTAAAGAATTTAATGATGCACGTTTAACAGATTAATACTGGGGATGACAGGAATTACAGTTTTATAAAGATTGAAATAAACATGTGTTTAGGAGTAAAATAAAAATCCAAATAGGATTAAAAACTGGTGTTATGCTTATACGTTACAGTATTTATACAGTGAAGACAGTACTAACCCCCAACCGCCATGAGTCTGTGGTAGCACCTAAAGACAGGCAGTGCCATAAACATTGAAAGAAAAGAAAGCAGTTGAACTTTCTTAGCCAAAAACGTATGGATAGACAGTTGAAGTAGTTATCTATAACTAAATAATATATATTATTTGATTCAAGAAAAAAAAAAGTATGAATATCAAGAGAAATCCACATATTCACTTCAAACAGAACTGCACATAGTGGACGGATGGACTTTTGAGATTCAACATCCTTCTATGATTCTCATCATTCAATATGAATATAAACAGCGTCTGCAGGTGTTCAGGCAGCAGTATGAATCTGGCTTCACACGTAACCAACAACATGTTTTAAATCAACTGAATGTTTATGTTTTAACATGTTAATATGATGAACAGTTTCTGATTTGATTATCCTCTCCTTAATAACCAAAAACAATACATTTAATTGTTTAATTAATTAATTTTCCATTAGATTTCCAATTCAAACTAATTCAATTTCATCAAATTTCATCAAACATTTTATCGTTTCACAAAAAAACATTGTCTGTAACTGCCGTAAAATCAAACCCGAACAACAAATATTTTTTCTATCTGCAAACAGAAGGAAGTGTAAAACCCTGGATACTTCACTCATTTTGTTAATATACAAAATAAAAGTCCACATGCACCTTCCTACTCTCCGATTTGTTACCAGCAAACTGTACAAACTTCTTAACCACCTCTACTAGATTTCATAATCTTGTAATTCACTAGTGACAAACAGTGATCAATAGTCTCAAATGCATAAAATTCATCAATAAACCCCCCCGCCCGTGTATGGCTTTCTTCCTTTGGCTTGTGTGATTACTAAGGTAAATGGTTGAAATAGCTTAAAGTAATGGGTCCAATTCAAATGTGTGGAAAAAAAAGTGTTGGAATATTAAACTCTTAGTGCAGCGAAAGTTATCCCCATGAAATCAGTTGAAAAGAAAACACTTGGAACATGACATATGCAGTTAATGAAGGGAAGCAGTACATGAGTTCCTCTGATAGTGATGCAGGAGAACCACTGTTCTACAGTGTGCCACACGTGATCCATTCAACTGTGATTGACAAACAAACCCGAGGAGGCAAAACTCAAAATATGTTGGTTTGTTTTGTATTAGAAATTTAAACTGAAATTTTTAAATTCAAATTTACCATGTTTACAAGAAAGAGTTTGAAACAGAAATCGATCAGTTGTATAGAATTGTGTATCCATGAATGGATAAAGATGAAATACTGTGTTCTGTAAAGAGTATTCTGACAATAGATATCTTCATTCATTTAATAATATTGTTTTTTTCCATGAGAATAATAAAAGAATTGGACACAAGATAGCAGAACGTGTCAGCTGATAAAACACATGAGAGGAAAAAACAAGTTCTGCACATTATACACTTTTGATAATTCTGTACTTTCCTAGAAGATTATTCAAAAACCCTTGGATTATTTGAAGATTATTTGAAGAACCCTCCACCACTTGATTTCCAGGAGTTATCAGGAACTCTATCACCACAGTTGGACCAGATGGGCATTTGGGCCTCCCAGTGGCAGGAACCTGTAAGTGCATTTATCTCGTGCTGCTCTGTGCTCTCTCCAGGTCCTCTGGATGAGTGATTATAATATTATATTCTCTCCATACTGTCGAGAATCAGTTGGAAACTGTTCTGATCTCCACTAGAAGAGGTTTCAGTGTGATGTGGGAGAAGTTTTACTGTGTAACAGTTTCTGAAAACAATAAAACTGATCATCTACCTTAAACCGTTGCTGTGTTTTAGCTGACACTATAATTCTATGATTTCTCCTTCACTGCCTTTCCCCTTTAAAGATAATTTAATGTGTGGAATACTTTTTTTCTTTATATAGAACATGCAGAGAAAACTGGAAAGTGGATGAGCTAACATGAAAACAATATCCTATACAGCTGATATGCAAATGATGATTCACCACAATAGCTACTGGCTCCAGAATGCTGCTGATACGAACTGACCAGAACGACAGTGACGGCCTGATCAACACGCTACACTTTCATTTGCTTTTATGTAAAACCAGAGTTTCTCCATTATTCATCTGCATGAATTCACGTTTTAGTTCATAGACGACACCTTGTTTGACCTCAGTCTGAACTCTGTCTCCTTTCACATCATGTGTACAGTACTAGCAAAGTTACAGTATGCACTTTAAACATCTGCTGGTTTCCATTAGCTGACACACCATTAACCAGTGCTCTAGTGGGCATTACATGCACCCCCTGGTGGCAGAATTAGGTACATTCAAGTGCTTCACTAAATTACAGTGAGGGTCGAGAGGGCACGCTCAGAGTTGAAAGGCCAGATTCTGATGAAAGGATTGAGTAAGAGGTGAAAAGTAATTTAAAGAAAGAAAACTTGCAAAAACCTAAAGCTTTGTCCTTAAGTGGAGCATCATGATCACCACGTCTTTCCAGTAAAAAGCATTTTAACATCTACATTTCTAGTTACTGTATCTGTGTGGTAGAATGAAATGGTTCAAATAAATTATCAGACAATTCTTACATCCTTTAATTTTTAAATGTATGTCATAAATAGGTCATTCATACACACACTGAATATACAATATATGACATTTCTTTATGTATAGTTTCATTGTGTGTGTGTGTGTGTGTGTGTGTGTGTGTGTGTGTGTGTGTGTGTGTGTGTGTGTGTGTGAGACCAGATCTCCCCAATGGCCATCATCAGCAGGTACAGCAGAGGTCAGTCAGCAGAGTTGGAGACCAAAGCCATCAAGGTGACTCTGTAAATATTCCTTTCATCCCCCTTCACAGTAAGAGGCACACATGTCTGCACCACCTCATAGGGCTGAAAAGACACACACACACACACACACACACACACACACACACACACACACACACACACACACACACACACACACACACACACACACACACACACACACACACACACACAAACAAACAAACAGTGAAGTAAAAAGTACATCAAATCTTGACACAGGATTTAGAACTGCACTATCTTTTTACTGATTCATGCACTCGCTTCAGTAAATAATGCAGGAAAGGAAAGTGGTTCCTCACCTTGTATCCACTCTGAGGGCTCCATGTGACCCTGATGGTGCGTGTGTGGCCTGCCTCCACTGTGCCTTTGCTGGGCTCTATACTGAAGCCCTGCTGCTGAAGGGATGCCACATTCTCCCAGTAAAACTCACCACTCTGCAAAAGAAATGAAACAATGACCTAAGAGACATACAATAATAAACAACATGGGGCAGTTTTATAAGAAGGGAACTAGTATGTAGAATAATAAGGATATAAAATAATATAGTGATTTAAATTCTGTAAAGGGTCAGTGTGTACAATATAGTGGGTAAATTGTCATGTTGCAGTTGAATACCCCCCATCCCCCACCCCCATGGTGGCCTCCGTACAGAGGACCCACTCCTCATGTAAATATACAGTATTTCAATGTAAAGGACCCATTCTAGAGTAAAGAAAAAAACAATTGATACATTTTTGAAACACACTTGTGAAAACCTCATAAGGATTTTTTTAAATATAACATTTCTGTCAGAAGATCCCTTTCACCTAAATCTTACACACTGAGCCTTTACGTTTGTATGAAGTTTATTCCTGCCTGAAAGAAGTTATTAACCCTCCTATGACGCATGTCAGTTCACTTTTTTCACAGTTTGTCTATTGCCTCTGTGGTTCTTCATGCAGTTCCAGTACCTTCTTATTGGACTGCGTGGAGCGGATGCAGCCCACCTGCAGCTCCCTCACTGCAGGCGTGATGGCACCCCCGCTGCAGAGGGCCCGTAGGCTCACCAGCACCGGGATGCTGGGATCTGACATCACTTCTGACTCTGCTAGATAGAAAGAGGGTCATGTCAGCAGTTTTACCACATTTATGTTGAGTCATACAGACTTTAACTTCACTTGGATGGAGTTTTCTGGCACAGTTCATTTGAATCCTAGTTAAACATTAAAAAAAAAGCAAATTAACCAAT